>NW_025767298.1:0-192500 GCF_003918875.1 Haliotis rubra | reverse complement strand
TTGGTATGTGACCAGATGGTGGCCACATGAATACATGCAAACACCTAGTTGCGGGTACAGCAACGTGCAGTGAACTTGGACAAAGTACTGTGACTATGTGTCCCAGTCCACCCAGCTGTGAATGGGTACCTTGTAAGGAAGGGAAAGCCACATTAACTTAGCGCCCCTAGTGGCTGCAAGAGTTGTATGATCCACAGGGAGTTGAGATTGATAACACAACGTGCCGTTTGAGACTGACATCAATGATCGATGGAAAAACAAAGCGTCTTAGAGTGATCTAGAACTTGTTCAAATAGGGAGCTATAGAAATGTGGCATATATTAAATAATAACAATAATAATAATAATAATTATGATTGTGAACACTTCCAGGAGTGACTGTGGACACAGAGAACATTGAGACCTGGGTGAGCATAGCTTCAGACGTAGCAACCAAGACTTTAACTGACGACTCCTTCGAGCATCTCACCCAGGCAGCCACTGGAGCCACAACAGGCGACTGGCTTGTTGCATTGTGAGTATAGGAGCAATTTTATTTTTTTATTAAATGTTTTTCCCCAAATTATTTTTTGAAATTTTTTGATAAATCATATTGAAAAAATACAAAACTGTTCATAAATGCAGCTGGATGTCCTGCAAAAATATGTGTTTTGTAAAATGAAAAAAAATGTGTATTGTGCAAAAATTTATTGTTTACTTCGAAGCAGTGACTGTAAAAATATCCTGGATTTTGGAGAAGTTTCTTTGATGTTCTAGTAATAGTAATAGTCCGCTTATATGGCGCTCATATCCAGGCGCATTGCCTGCTCACGGCGCTACGTACATTACTATCCCCGGTCATAGGACACTATCGCACTTTCCGATACTTTTTCAACTCCCTGGGCCCCGTTCCTCAAAGCGATCGTAGCGCTAAGATGATCGTAACTCCCATACTTTAACATAGACTTACGACTGTCATAGGGCTACGATCGCTTTGAGGAACAGGCCCCTGGTAGATTGTAGTAGAAGGAATACTAGTTCAGAGACTGCCATCATACACCTGCAATATTGCAGCCTAAACAAGAAATACACCTGTTGATCTCTCATGGTGATGGGGCGATGATAGCCTAGTGGTTAAAGCGTCCCCTCATCACTCTAAAGACCCAGGTTTGATTCCCCACATGGGTACAATGTGTGAAGCCCATTTCTGGTGTCCCCTGCCGTGATATTGCTGGAATATTGCTTAAAACGAAGTAAAACCCAACTCACTCACTGGCTCTGATGGTGACCCTAATGGCTTGTTTATGTTGCAGTTACAAAGATTCCTGTTCAAAGATTCTGTTTGCCATGGAAAGTTTTGGAGTCAGGTAGGTGATTCTGATGTGAACTCGTTCCTCGTTTAAGGTGAGGTAAAATGGGGCTTAACATCATGTTCCAAATCACCGCACATGTATGTATCTTGTGTGTGCATGAGTTAATGTCTGTTTATAGTCAACAATCCATCTGTCCGTCCGTAAGCATTGTCTTTCTGGAGCCTAACTTAAAAAAAAAGGTCAATATTTTGCAACAAAAATTGGTACGTATTTTGTTTCTGGAGCATAGCTCAAAAATTCCTCAATATCCATCAATCAAACTTGGCAGATATATGAGTCATATCCCAAAAGTGCTGCCATTTGCTATTTGCAGATTTTGGGCATTTTAATTTTTCTTGGTTTCCATGGAAACAATTTAGACTTAGCCTAAAATGGGAGGGGTGGGCTTCGTTTCCGGAGCACAACTGGAATACCGTTCAATATTTTTCTACAAGACTTGACTGATATATCAAACAGATCCTGAAGTGGTGCCTTATGTTATTTGCAAATTTTTGGCATTTTCATTTTTCTCGGGTTTCTATGGAAACTATTTGGACTTTAAAAAAAAGCAAGTTGGACTTTGAATAATTGTCAGATGATTTGCTCTTTCAAATTGTAGGGGCTGGGAGGATTTGTCATCTTTCGATGTCTCTTGATTCAGAATGCTAGCCCACTGAGATATTGACTCACAGGCAACCAGTATTTGTATTATTATTAAGAGCCAGGCAGGGTAACAAGTAGTACCATTCATTTTGAGACTGGTTCTATGTTATGGTTTTGTCAGATCAGGGATTAGTCAAGCTACAACTGTTGTGTGTCTAAGTTTAAGTCCTAGGTCCCCGTTGCACAAAGCTCTGGTTCTACTATTATAAGTTTAGTACAGATAGGGGAGTACGAATACTCAAAAAGCTACGAGATCTTAGGCTTACAAGAGCTTTGTGAAACGGGGCCCTGGAATTATGATTGGATTATTGCTGTGATTGCTTTGTAAATCAGGGCCATGATCATACTGGTCAGGGTGCAAAATAGCCACTGGCCCGCTAGCCCCTGACTAGCAAAAATCCAGTCGGGCCAGTAAATCTCCACAGATACTGGCCCAACTGGCTGGTGAATTTTCATGGGATCATTTTGTAAATATATCACTCTCTCAGATTTGGTAAGTTATAATACACTTTTAAATCATGCAAGATTATGTCCTGATAAAAATGTTCATCATTTTAGCAGCTTAATGATGAAACCTGTGTCTACATTCAAATTTCGGGCTAGTGAATTATTTTGTGGGCTAGCAACTTTCAGGCATAGCTAGCCCGACTGGATTGCAAAATTTGGAAACTATTTCGCACACTGGTACTGGTGCATGTACTTATCCCAAATATCTACTTATAGTATTACAACAAAATAAGTTCAGAGTTCAGTGAATGAATGAAAAGTGTTTGGCACAGACTGTTTTCTGATCGCTTATTATTGTGTTTGTGACATAAGTGTAATCATGTGACCAGTCATGTGACTTTGTAGCGACAGGGGTCCCTACCTTTAGTCTTGCTCAGTGTACAGCGTTTCAATATGGAGGAGTTATCTCCCTTTGTATGTGGATTGAGAGGGGAGTACATTGAGTGGAGATTAGGCATTTCTTTCAAATATATTATGCAATTGTTATTTGAAATTCAAATAAATGTTCGTAATATTTAGTTTTGTTGTGTCATGACTGGTCACAAATGATGTAAGTTTAACTAAAGTTTATTATTTTCAGGATGAAGAGGAAAATGAACGTAGCCAAGGTGGATATGGCAACCAATCCCCGATTGGTGAAAAGGATGAAAATTACAAAATGTCCAAGTGTCATATTGTAAGTGAATACCTGTCATTATACCACATGATGTTTATGTCCACTTTTGAGGATTGTGAAAATGAAACTTGAACATTTTTGTTTGTATGAAATGAGAGGAATCACCAGGGAAAGATATGCAATTTGTTCGAAGGGTGCCATAGAGCACCAGAGCACCAGGCAGATAATTTAGGTGTGAAAATAAGCGTGCCCATACCTTTTGATGATCCAATTAAACCTAAAACATCACAACAATTATGTCATTTTAGTTTATTATTTAATAAATCAGTAAGCTTTATGTAAACCTGTGAACTTGAGAGCTGGATTTCCTGAACACTATCATGACAACAAGAACAGCTTCATTTTTCTGGACCCATAAACTAACCCAGAAACGAAGTTATGATCCAAAACAGATAGTGCCACCAATAAACATTTTGTAGGGGCTTGTTTGATCGGCATTCTAGAAGTTGGTGACTCAAATTGAAGCAAACAACTTTATGGATGACAACTTCTTATTTATTGCATAGAGCGACGTTTCGATGTAGATTCTTACATCGTTATCAAGCTATGCACCATAGTTGTATGTTTCATTTTGTAGGGGTGCAGAAATAGGTTTAGAATCATTTGAATTGGTCAGTTGGTCATTTTCCACCGTTAAATGCATAATAGTGAGTATTATTTTTGTAATTTTAGTCATGACGCCAGGGTACATTGAAAATATTTCATCTGTCCGATTTAAATATTTACTGTGCCATGGCACACAAATGAAGCAGTATTTCGATCCCTGATCACAGTCTGATTCATGGCATTTGGATTTCCTTGAGGTCATGATGACCTTGCCTGTTAAGGAAAGAAGGAAGAAGTTGATACCCCAAGCTCTTTAAAATCAGATATGATTTGAGCATGGAATCATACTCAGAAAAGTGTTACAACCTCGGGCCCAGAAATTATCTTACTATTATCTTATCTCATTGCATCCCATTACATGACACCCATGTAGATCATATCATATCCGGGTTAGAATTGGCCTTCAGCAACCCATGCTTGCTTACCCCATGAAGTAAGAATTGGCCTTCAGACTTAGGGGATCGGGGTTAGAATCGGGCTAGCTCTTGGTTGACACATGTTATGAAATACATAGATCGATGCTCATGCTGTTGACCACTAGATTAAATCGATTATTTACAGCCCGCGCCATATAGCTGGAATATTGCAGAATGGGGCATTAAAAAACAAACAAACAAACAAACGTTACATGTCATGTTAGAACTACCTTGGAATAAGTGAGACGAAAATGACATGAGCCAATCAGAAAGCAGCTTCTTGACCTTCATGCCACAAGTTTCAAACTGGTGACTTCCACCCCATACTACCGTTTGAAACATTTCTTTGGTCTGATTTTAATGAAATTGTGAGATTGCTGAAATTCCCATACCACTCTCTTCCTAATTTGTACCTACAACTCTAGTCAGGAACCTATTCAGAATCAGGGCAGTGGGTAGCCTAGTGGTTAAAGCGTTCGCTTGTCACGCCGAAGACCGGGTTCGATTCCTCACATGAGCACAATGTGTGAAGCCCATTTCTGGAGTACCCCGCCGTGATATTGCTGGAATATTTCTAAAAGCAGCGGAAAACCATACTCACTCACTCACTATTCAGAATCTGAGATGTTTCATTGTGTTATATTCTTTCCCTTGCAGTTATAGACAAGGCAAAATGTACCGCTATGAAGTAGAAAAATATGACACCAAATCTTTGACATCATTCGTGGAAGGATGGTACAAAAATATGAAGGCAGAGTCGGTACCTGTGGATCCCTCAAGTTTGTGAGTATTCACCATGTGCTTCAGACAAATAACATAAAGCTTAAATTTAGTTTGTTAGGTTTTTAGATCTGCCAACTTAGATTCAAATAAAAAGATTCCAAAAGAAAACTTGGTAGACAGACTCCATTTCTGCAACAGTAAAACCATACAAGGCCATATTTAAATTTCAATGCGTAAGCTTGCATTTTCATTAAAAATAAACTTATTTAAGTTGTTGTATTATTTGAATAATAATATGATATAAAATGAACTTTCATGTTTATGAATAGTAGGATTAGATCTTTCAAATGGTGTATGACATGTAGTAGCACTAATGTTTTACAAGCTGATATTTTCCTTGATAAACATAGGCTCCTTCTTTGACCTCAGACTCTCTGGGTGTCATGGCAGTAATAGCTTCTGGTTGACTGGTGTTGAAAGAGTTAGACGACTAAGAAATGTTCCAAAATCCATTACAAGTCCGATTTGACATTTCGAATATTTCCAAGAACCCAAAAGAGGCCAAAATTTGTTTTATTTTTTGTCATCTGTTGATCAGAATCAAGCTTTAAGATGATTGAAAAAGTCCTGTAAAATGCAGTCTTTTTCACCCAAACCACCACAAACCATCTGTCCCTAATTTTGTAAATCACAAGCCTGTACTGGCAAACAAGGATAAGTTGGACTGGCGCAGAGAGCGCGTTTACGAGAAGTAGGCGGTGCACATCAATGAGCAAACAGTTGATTTGTGAAATGTAGAGCAATGTAGGCTAATTCACGTGCATTGCATGACGATGAAATTGATTCCGCATGTAGCTGCACATGCCTTGCTCATGAGACACTCACGTTGGTGTAGCAAGTCGCACTACACTTGATCGTAGACAACCTGGGCCCCTTCACTAACAATGACAAGCACCAGTGGGCAGCACTCATACATGCTAATACGGGTCAATTGTCAGGTCGGTGCTCAACTTATCCTTGTTTGCCAGTAGTTTATACTATTTCCACCCTGGTCTTTTTTTCGAGAAAACATTGCTTTGTGTGCTTTCTCAGATGTCAAACAGATACACAAGCTGAGATACTATATAACATATGTTATATCTGGGGATTACACTTTCTCAGTAAAGTACAGATTCTAGTACTTTTGTTGCGTTGAGTCCCATCCGGGATTCGAACCCACATTCTCAGAGTCGGGCACCTAAGTCTCACGCCAGTCATGTAGCTTTCGGACGTGGGAACCATGCCAATTTACACTTATCAGAGGGGAACAAAAAGTCGTGACCTGTGAAGGTCCGGGTTAGAATATTAATCTTCAGTAACCCATGCTTGTCGTAATAGGCGACTAACGGGATCCAGTGGTCAGGCTCGCTGACTTGGTTGACACATGTCATCGGTTCCCAATTGCGCAGATCGATGCTCATGCTGTTGGTCACTGGATTGTCTGGTCCAGACTCGATTATTTACAGACCATATAGCTGGAATATTGCTCAGTGTGGTGTAAAACTAAACTCACTCACTCACTCACTCCACATTTTGTGGAAGCTGCCAGCGCACTAAGTCAGCCATCTAACATACTAAGCCACCATGGCTGGCAAGTTCCAGAATATAAGAAAATATTATCCCAAATATTCTTCCCATGAAAAGTTTAGACTCACTAGTTTAAATATAGCCACTTACTTCTGGCAACTGTTCTAAACTAAATTTTGCAAAATATTCCCTACTGTTTAAAGGTACTGTTTACACATAAACTGATGTATTGTAAAACAAATTCGTAACGTTGAAAAGATTATTGTCATGAGTTCAATAAATGATAAAAATAAGTGAAAATTGGCGAATTCGTAACAAAACTTTACACCAAAACGCAGCTGTTCACATGCACGATATTTGCACATGCCTTTCAGCAATTTGATGCATGATCCTCGTGCAATTAAATATTCATCTGCATAAGATTTGCAGTTGGTTCCCCCAAGTTGGTGGAGAAATCAATCTTCAATGCAACCATATATATGTATACATAACATATAGTGAGTGTATTAAGCGAGGCTAAACTTTTGATGGGAAGTGTATAACATGTGTTACCACAACATGTGTTTGACAGCTTTCTGAATGGATACACAATTGTTCGAATGAAGTGACATAAAATGATCATGAGCGGTGGATAGTGTCATTTTCAACAATGCATTCATATGATGTGTCATGGCTATAGGCTTCTCAAACAATGAAACAATAGAATAATTGTAATTCTGCTAAACTGTTTTATGTGAGTCAATGTTGTTGGTCTTGAAAATCTGGTGCATAGTCATTTTGTCTCCGATATCTGTGTCCTGTGAAGATTCAGGTCTTCAGCAACCCATGTTATTATATGACGGGTAGATTTCCGCCCTTCTGATTGGCCCATTTGGTCACATGACAGCTGTGACGCTAAGTGATGTCAACCTCGACATTGATATAACAATCCAAGCACCTCCCGTGGCTAAAAATAGATTTGGGATATTCCAGCTGTGAACTCCGCACTGCTGAAATTGAGACTTGAAATATTTGAACTGTGATGTTTTAAAGATGTTGAAATGTTATTGACTGTTGAAAGATATCTAAAAGATTGTGATAATAAACAAGTTGAATTTTTAAAAAATGCTTTCATTTACTAATACTGCCTCTGAAAGCTGTAAGCCTATTCCAGCTTATATTGAGTCTCTCCTATGTCACAGAAGAACAGGTATTCAGTACTTTTGTCACATAATAAAACAGTTATTGACTTCAGTTTGGTTGATCCAATGATTTATCGATCTTGGACATGTGATATTCACCGAACATGTGAATATCACATGTCCAAGGTCGTTAAATCATTGGATCAACCTCACTAGAAGTCAATAATTGTATATTGTCATAAGAGGGGTCGGGTGTTGTTGATCACTGGATTGTCTGGTCCAGACTCTATTATTTCCAGACCGCCCCCATATAGCTGGAATATTGCTGAGTGCAGCATCAAACTTAACCCACTCACTCTGCCTGCCATCTAAAGAGGTTCAAACAAAGCCTTACATGGGGCTAGTCTGACGGAGTCCAGTCTGTCCTTTGAGATCTTCTTGTTGCAGACTTCCGTGACGGACAGGTCCTCTGAATCCATTGAACTTAAAAACAAGGAAAATTTATCCTCTATAAATAAAAAATGTAGCCTTGTGTCTGTCTGTGTCTTTCTGACTGACTGCCGGTGGGGTGAGAATATTTATACAAATTCAAATTTCATGTATGCCATTTGTGGACGCAGTTAAGATCATTAATGAATTTCTAATGAGTTTATTGCTTTCTTTCAGTGATGAACTTACAGAAAATATTGCAAAGGCTTTGAAAGTAAGTATCACAGATAAGCTATGGGTATTGTGTATTTTCAAGAAATATTAAACTATCTACCGTTGACAACTCCACTGATAACTGGTACATGTATATGTATATTTATATATGGAATGTCATACTAGTGCTTTTTGACCTAATGTATTGTTTCCAAATTTTTCATTCACTTGACGAAAGAGTAAGGGGCCCTTCTGACTAGGGGTCTGAGGCCCTTTCGACTTTTTTATGTGACCTCTTTGACTAGGGGTTTGTGGCCCTTTTGATTTTCTTGCATCCCTTTCATTTTTCTGTTTGGGGGCCCTTTTGTCATGCGACCCTTTTGACTTGTTCCCTCTAGAATGTTGTCCCTATTGTGACGTCACAATATATATGTAATGAAGTCATACTGTAACCGCTACAATCTCCCTGAAGAGTAAAGAACGAAACATTTTGGAGAAAAAGGCATTCTGTTTTTATTTATCTCTGTAATATATATATATATATATATATATACTTGTGCTTTGACCTAATGTATTGTTTCCAAATTCTTTTCATTCACTTGACGAAAGAGTAAGAGAATATAGTACCAAACATTGAGTACCTCACAATATAGAAGTTAATATCCATAAGATCTTGCCTTTGAAAGAAAAAGATTGCACAAATGTTGTGTGAAGAAGAGTACTACATGTGTTGAAGAGGACTTAATCAAGTTTCTACACATTGTTTTGTGTCTGTTTTTAGGACCAAATTGAAGGCCCTAATCGTTTCACCTTCCTGACAATAGCTGGAGGAGTTGCCTCCCTTGTTCTACTGATCCTCATCTGTGCCTGTGTCATGAGTCGTAGAGCTGCGGAGAGGAAGAAGAAGCTCTTCTAGATGCTGCCATGTGTGACGGTGTTCAGCCAAATGTATCCTATGTATGGAAGATCATGGGCATATTGAGTACACCTTAGTGTTAAGTGATGTGAGGAAATTTGAGGTGTACGAAGCGTGGGGTGAATAAATGGGTGTTGACGACAAAGTTCCTGAAAGGCATTGGACGAACATTAATACATGACACCAGGGCTCCAGATAAGGGCCGTATCAACGTATGTACGGATAAAAAATTTGCACGATATGGTAGGAAATAATATATAAAACGTAGCAGATACACACCACGGCAATGGTGTACGGTCTTAGAATCGTTTACAGACGTATTTATCTGAAAGAGTGTTGTTCTATTGTATATTGACCTGTTTACACTAAGACTAGCAATGTTGTGGTGCATATATGAATCGAAACACAAGATTACTGATACTCCATTAAATTCCATTCAGTACTCTAAATGTAGGCTTAAGGTTTTCGAGTACTCCTATATTGAAAAAATAAGGAGTACATACTCCTGTTGTTGAAAAATTATCTGGAGCCCTGTGACACGTTTTATGGATAATTAAATTAAATAATTAATAATAATAATTAGATTTATCACATAGTTTCAGAGTTAATTCTTGCTCCTTCATCATCCTGGGCCAAATGTCGAGATAGCATCAAAATATGGTTATATGACACACCGGCCTTATCGCCCACACTGTATATCTTGACCATGTTGAACACCAGTGCTTGTCACCGTCCAGTAGACCATGTGTTAGTATTCATGGAGTGGGTCTATGAACATGTGGACACTGTTTCAACAGTGGGGCAAACCTTGCTTTTAGTAACCTGTAGGGGTGAAACGGTATACCGCGGTATTAGTAGAACTGCGGTATTTTGCCTTCGGTTCGGTATACCATAATGCAATCAAAAAATCGGTATTCGGTTTTCGTACCATCATTTCTATCCAGTCATAAAATGGCAGTTTTGTTCATTCAAAATAACAAAGATTATGGTTATTTTGTTTCCATGCATGTTATTAAACAATGTAAGGTTTGGCTCTTGTCAATTTTCTGCATTATGATCATATCTCACATACCGAACCGAAACGGACCGAACCGAAGGCCTTGTACTGCAATTCGTACCATACCATGGTAAGAGCGTACCGTTTCACCCCTAGTAACCTGATACATTCAGTGGCTAGTTCCATATCTACAAGAATTTCTGGAGGGATTGAAGTGTCATACTAATTACTGGATCACATTTTTACTGCTGCTGAGAAAAAAACAGGGCCTGATCTAAGAGATGTTAACCTACTTGCACCAGGTGCAACCTAAGATAAAATCCTAGTTGCAACAGCCATATTCCAGTTGCACTGCTTTTATTGCAATATGTAATGAAAGAAATATGCTATTGAATTATTTAGATGTTTTATTCAGAGTTTACCCACTCAAACATTTACTTGCACCTGGTGCAAGTTAGACTGTAACTAGGTTGCACTTTGTAATATTGGGTTGCACCAGTGCAAGTAACAAATCACTAAATCGAGCCCTGTAAAAGATAGGGACTTTTCTGGCATTTGGCCGAGGACTATAATGAAAGAGTAAGAATTACCCTATGGTTGGGGACTGGTAGCAAAATATAGTGTCATGAAATAAACTGAAATCCAAAATAGATTATTATTGGAGATCCCATAGATTAACGCTTAGCCTCTGACTATATATAATTTTGATTGTAACCAATAAACCCATTTAAATTGAAAAGGAGACCCAAAATTCAGAACCTGAGGAAATCTAGACTTGCTTCATTTAGAGCTTTAGCACTGAACGGAGGGCTAGGTATTATGGAAAATAATGAGGTTCAGTGACTGTGAGACAGACTAGAGATCTCTGTGCATGGGGTTGTGTTACATGACACACACCTGTAGACACATTTCTGATTTGTTACAAAGCTCTGAGCTGCTTTTATGGATTACTGTTGACAATGATTGTATTATTGTTGACAATGCTTGCATTATTGTTGACAGTGGTTGTATTATTACCATTGGCAATGGACAATTCTTGTCATAAAGGCTTGTATTATTGTTGACAGTGGTTGTATTACCATTGGCAATGCTTGTATTATTGTTGACAAAACAATACAATCTCATCACAATCAGATCGTCAACTCGAGCACGATACCTCTCTGGTGGAGATCTGACTATCCCTCCATAAATAGATGAGTGAGGTGTACCTAAACCAAATTTTGACTGCAGTTAAAATGAAAAAATGCCAGTCCTCAGCCAATCAGTTCCAGGCTTTCTTATTCCTTTACCACCTTATAAGGATATTTTGATCTTATGAAATTCCCACTCAACACAATATCCTTTAAAGGTAGTCCCTACTTGGTGTAGATGTAAAAGAAAACAACTGATTGTAGAAAATATCTGAAAAACAAAATATAGCATGACTTTATTGTTTCCATTCGAAACTTCCTGTTTAAGTTCAGTATCAAGACACAAAAAATACATATGCAGCTGTGAATGCTTATTTGTAGCAAGAATGTAGACATTTCAGTGCTTGCTTATTAGATGGTGAAGAGGAACAATTTTTATGGATAGACACTTCTTCTTTACAATTGATGCGATGTTTCATTGAAGTTGCCAACAACATTATCAAGCATTTGATGATAACGGTGATATCATCTATGTGTTGATAACGGTGATATCATCTATGTGTTGATAACGGTGATATCATCTATGTGTTGTAAAACAAATTCAGTATGTGTTGATAAGTTCAGTAAATGCTGAAAATCAGTAAAATCATTCTTCACAAAACTTTACATGTGTTGATAACGGTGATATCATCTATGTGTTGATAAGTGGTGATATCATCTATGTGTTATATATATACATAACATATAGTGAGTGCTATCATCTAAACTTTGTTGATGATGGTGATATCATCTAGTGTTGATAACGGTGTTATCATCTATGTGATGATAACGGTGTTATCATCTATGTGATGATAATGGTGTTATCATCTATACCAAAATATAGTATCTATTTCAATGAAGAAGTTGTCTATCCATAAAAATTGTTCCTCTTCATCATGCCAGCATCTAAATGCCACTTAAAGATGCTATTAGATAGTTCAAGTGACAGATCTTCAATGGAAAGTTTGTCCACCTTCATGAAAGTGAAGATCTAAGATGCGGTTGCTTGGCATTGTCTTCTGTGAACTAATCGAGGAAGCCATGGCAACAACAATTTTGGTTTACTTTTTCACGCCAACATTCCTGTAATATAGAGATCATCCTGTATCATATTTATTTGACTTTTTACCAAATCATTATGAATGTTCACTTGTGTCTGTGTATGTACTTATTAGTGGTGGTCCGATTAATTGAAATAATCGAAGATTGGTCGTAGTGACTAAACGACCAAGCAATCGATCATAATTTCTCATAATCGAACACAAACAATTCTGGAACACTAGTTTTCATTAACAATATTTTTCACATGGTTGGTTTTGTCTGTTATATTTTGTAAGCACTGCTATCTCGTTTCAAGTCATGATTGAATTTATCTTAAAGATTCCAAGAAATTTATGTTCCCAACATACTAGTCATCCTTTAAAGATGTAAAATTTTGCACCCAAAAAATTAAAAGAACTACATGTTTTTTTCTTTATTTTTATGTGCATTAACAATTTTCATAAATGACGCTAACCAATTATTTTCGATGATTGATCGGTAGTAATGAACCAATCATCAATTATGAGATTTGAACCAATTCCCAACACTAGTACTTATGAGGCCAGACGGATTTGTTTTGTTCGATTTTTGGTCCAAATTCAGACCAATATGTCAGATAAATTATATCCTGACTGTTGTTAAGTAAAACCCATGAAGAAACATCAATCAGGATCTGTTATATATCTTCAACATAATTCCATTATAGTATTTATGATTATTTATTTTGAAAGCAATAAATGTTTCTTTGTGAACATTTAACATTATTTCTGGTCAGCAGGTTCAAAAGAACACACACTTCTATTTCATAGTCAGTGAACTTGTAAAGTGAGTTTTAAAGTCTGGCCTAAATTGGTTACTAAATGGTGTTCTGATGATAAAAAATAATCGAAAATCGATCGAAAGAAGGATTAAGAATAATCATGGATTGTAAAAAACACATTTCGATTAATCAGATATTTGTTGTTTTAGTATAACACTAGTGGTGGTCTGATTAATTGAAATAATCGAAGATTGGTCGCAGCGACTAAACGACCAAGCAATCGAACATGTTTTCTCATAATCGAACACGACCAATCTTGGAACACTTGTTTGCATTAACAATATTTTTCACAAGGCTGGTTTTGTCGGTGTCATTAAATTTACATTTCATAAGCACTACATGTACAAGCTCGTTCCAAGTCATGATTGAATTTATCTTAAAGAATCCAGGAAATATGTGTTCTTAACATACTAATCATCATTTAAATATGCAAAATTTGCAAATGGACTTTATGGAATTTGCACAAAAAACCAAATTACTACATGTGTTTTTCTTTATTTTTTTGTGACTATATAACACACTTGAATGAAGTAAAGTAACAATTACATTTCACGAATATTGACGAACAAACATGCGCACAACAGCGTAAAGCTATGCGCATTGTATTTACAGTTTCGTATTCATCACTAAGGTAAATATTACTGTAACCTGTCTATGAATAAATTTTACATCTATTGTGAACATAATGAGATCTACTGATAACTATTTGTTGTATAAATAAACAGAATGACAGTACTAGTTATGAAAAAACAACAACATAAAATACTTGGGAAAACCCTTAAATTTGATGATTACATCAAAAAATGTATATATTTCGATTACAATCGATAATCGTTCACCATATGTCCTCTGATAATCGATAGTGGATTTGGGTTCCAATACCCAACACTAGGTGTGGGTGGAGATCACGTGTATTTTGATAGTTTGATATGATTCAGCTGAATAAGCAATATTATCGTATATATTTATGATTTTTGATTGAGTGTGATTTTATGGTGAGGGTGTCATTCCAAATATGTTGTGTGTCTGATAGTCCCATCACAAGTTAATGGAGAAAAACAACCCAACATTAATTCATATCAGTCTTCTGATACACACTGATGGAGAGCTCGCTGGCATAGGGCAGTGACATTTTTCTATTTTAAGGTGGTCAGTAATGTAGCACAGTGGTTCAAGCATGCACTCAGCACATAAAAGGTCTGGGTTCAATTCTCAAGTGAGAAATGTTTTTAAAAGAAATGTTTTTTTATCCTTCGGCATGATATTGCTGGGATATCGGTAAAAGCGGCGTAAAATCATACTCACTGATGCAAGTCTCCATTAACTTGTGATAGCATATGTATGGCATAATTGTTTATGTGGAGCTCTAGATTTAATGCATAGGATGATAAAGGAAGGACACAGTACGTCTTCAGCTTTTTCCATGACAATACTGGATGCAGATTGATTTTGTATGAACCTTGTTCTCAAATTATTTCTTTGAGCTTGATGTTTGAGATATATTTGTTGACTTGTAGTTTGCAAACAAATTAGAGCTTATGGGCAGGGATTATGTGAAGAATATATATGAAATACCTAAATGTCTAAGTCTTCCATTAGAAGGTGAACCATGTAATTTTATCAAACCAGAAATTGGAATCAGATTTTATGATGCTTTGTCTGGTTAGATGAAAATGTGTGGATATGGTATTATGCGTTATCTCCCATGAAGAGCTTTATGATTGGTCAAACCAAATAGGGGTGGCGGGGTAGTCCAGTGGTTAAAGCGTTCGCTCGTCACGCCGAAGCCCCGGGTTCGATTCCCCACATGGGTACAAAGTGTGAAGCACATTTGTGGTATCCCCCACCGTGATATTGCTGGAATATTGCTAAAAGCGGTGTAAAACAAAACACACTCACTCACTCAACCAGAATATGTGGAGGCAGGATAAAGTAATGAAAAGAAGTCAGTCTGATGATGTCTTTTATTTTTAAAATGCAGTGTGCAAAATTTATGCTGGTCCTGTGGTCCATGGCTTATAAAAATTCATCAGGACCACTACATGATAAGTTTGCAGTGGTCCTGGTGGCCAGTGAATTTTGTATTGAAAGTTAAGTAAATCTACGAATATTATTTTAGACCTGTTAAGTACAGACAGGACCACTAACTATTGTCCACTCACTGGTCCTGTGATCTAGTGGGAAATTTTGAAAGCGTTCTTTCCCTGAAATGGTTTACAGCCATGCTGGAATTTATTTCTTTTCATGATTGCCATTTCTAACTATTGTGGACATCCCAAATCCACTTGCTTATTTCAACATTACTTCATATTTGATGGTGGGAGGATTTGTGATACATTATTTTGTTTGACTGTTGTAAGTGTACTTAGTTTCAAATGAATCATGAATAAATGGATGAAAATTGTTTGTTGCTTTTCAATTCATTATTACGTGCCACCCAATTCACATGTGTTGCTGAAGACCAACTCTAACCTGGATCTCCACGGGTCTTAACAGAGAGAACCTGTCCATCTGATTCGCATGGGTTGCTGAAGACTAATTCTAATCCTAATCTTCACGGGTCTTACAAAGCGACTCTGACCACCCAATCTGCATGGGTTGCTGAAGACGAATTCTAACCTGGATCTTCACGGGTCTTACAGAGCGATGGGCGGTGGGGTAGCCTAGTGGTTAAAGCGTGGCTCCTCAAGGAAGACCCGGTTCAATCCCCACATGGGTACAATGTGTTTTCTGGTGTCCCTTCCGTGATGTTGCTGGAATATTGCTAAAACTGCGTAAAACCAAACTCAGTCAGTCAGTCAGTCTTACAGAGCGAACCTGACCACCCAATTCACATGGGTTGCTGAAGACCAATTCTAACCTGGATCTTCACAGGTCTTACAGAGCAAACCTGACCACCCAATTCGCATGGGTTGCTGAAGACCAATTCTAACCTGGATCTTCACGGGTCTTACACCGCGAACCTGACCACCCAATCCGCATGGGTTGCTGAAGACCAAATCTAATATGGATCTTCACGGGTCTTACAGCGCGAATCGACCACCCAATCCGCATGGGTTGCTGAAGACCAATTCTAAACTGGATATTCACGGGTCTTACAGCGCGAACCTGACCACCCAATTCGCATGGGTTGCTGAAGACCAAATCTAAACTGGATCTTCACGGGTATTACAGAGCAAACCTGACCACCCAATTCGCATGGGTTGCTGAAGACCAATTCTAAACTGGATCTTCACGGGTCTTACAGCGCGAACCTGACCACCCAATCCGCATGGGTTGCTGAAGACCAAATCTAAACTGGATCTTCACGGGTATTATAGCGAGAACCTGACCACCCAATCCGCATGGGTTGCTGAAGACCAAATCTAAACTGGATCTTCACGGGTCTTACAGCGCGAACCTGACCACCCAATTCGCATAGGTTGCTGAAGACCAATTCTAATCTGGATCTTCACGGGTCTTAACATATTCTGACCACCTGGTTAGTCGCATGGGGTGCTTCACAGGTCTTAACAATGTGGCAATGTCAACCTTAGTTTTTTCTCATTAGGCACCTTTGGGTGTATACTCCCAAGGGAGCTCAATAATTTTTGTTTTATTTTAGATACTTCTTGAATCTAAACTCTACCCAAGATACAGTTGTGTTCTTTTTACTGTATATTCTATGATACTTTGCTAAAAGATCAAGAGCACTGACAGTCCTTTATCAGACGATAAAGTTTAGCATTACGTCACACTGTAATGACGTCACTACGCCATTCTAGTCTGCCCCCTCGTATTCAAACCCTTTGCCGCAAGTGTCCCTGTACTTTAAGTATAATAGTTCAGGGCAAAAGTACTTTATTTCACTGTGCAAGAGGGTAAAGCGAATTATATTTCTTAATCAATTACGTCCAATGTGTTTAACATGGCATCTGTAAAGTGTATATATTATACATAGATGGAACATACGATAATCTCTACATCAAATAATCCCACGAGATGACAATCAAAGAGAATGGAACGAGTCGCTAGTCGGCTTGTTCCGGAATAAACCGAGTTGGTGCCGAAGGCCCAGTGCCACGGCCGAAGGAACCATGGGGGTCAGTTGTACCCCTCCTCCTTACTACCCCCACCCTCAATTTTGGAAACACCATGAGATAATGTCCTTCATTTACAGATATACTGAGGGAAAAAAATAAGGGATCACATGAAAGCACAAGTGTTCCTTTATTTTGTTCAAGTTTCTTGTTTTCTCCACAAGCTATGCGATACAAAGCTTGTGAAGAAACCTTGGAAGAAAATAAAGGAACACTTGAGCTTGCATGTGAGAGAGAGAGAGAAAATGTAAGCTTATGCATTATGATAATGGCAAGTTATTAAATACATCACCTGTTCGTTTGTTTCCACACCTGTGATTTTGAACACTGACAGGTAGCTGAAGTGCAGTGACCTTCCAGACAAAAAGTATGGCTTCGAAGCGTGAAGTGTCATCAGTGTGCTAATATGAATATTCTATGATGATATACTTCATATTAACCCACATTATTTACCATTTTATAACCAGTTAGAACTGACAAATATTGTCATTTAACAAAGCATCGTTCGGGAGTTTGATTGGATCGGGTTGCAAAATGAAAATAAATTTCAATATTTTTCTCTTTATGCCATAGTTAACCATGACAACCAGTTCATCACCAGACCTATGTATGTGCTAAGTGTGGTGAAGAAATATTGAATTAACAGTTTTTATGTCCTGCTCCGAAAAAGACATATTTGCACGGACGAACGAACTGAGTCCATTTTAATACCCCTCGCTAAACGCGTTGCGGGGGATAAAAAGTGATGACCCACTTCACCTGACCCCAATGAGGCAGAAGCTGTTTTGGCGTGCTGTCACAAATCACGTATGGATTTGGAATACTATTTCAACGAGTTCAAACCTGTACACAGTGAACAGAAGTATCTAACTGATGCAGTTCCTGGCGCATATGAGTGGTACTGTAACCCTCTGTGAATACATTCTCCGTTGACTCAAAAGCGAAAGATGAAAGGAGTGCGAGTGAGTGAGTATAGTTGTACGCCACACTCAGCAATATTCCAGCTATATGGCGGCGGTCTGTACATAATCGAGTCTGTACCAGACAATCCAGTGATCAACAGCATGAGCGTCGGTCTACGCAATTGGAATACGATGAAATGTGTCAACCAAGTCAGCGACCCTGACCACCCGATACCGTTAGTCGCCTCTTACTACAAGCATGGGTTACTGAAGATCAATATTCTAACCCGGACCTTCACGGGTCCTAGGTCACTGAGATACCATGCCGCAGTTAAGCATGAATACCCCACTCAGACACAGTATTCTCACTCCGAGCCGACCGGTTCTTGTTGTACCCATTAATGCCGAGCGCCAGGCAGGGACCAACAAGTAGGCAAGGTCAAGGCTGCAGACTTACGACACAGGCGCCCGATGGAGTGTTGTTAACGCTGTGACAGCACTGAAGTGTTCCAGCAAAACTACTGCAGCCTGTATGTAACGGAGTCCGCACAAACGAAACCACTATTCATTCCATCGGATACATGATAGTGCTGGTATTGGCATACATTACAGAGGTTCAGGGCCCTTATTCTCGAAGCGTTCGTAGCCCTAAGAATTCTTAACTTTGATCGTAGCCAATGTGTTAAGAATGGGCTTAAGAAGTTCGTAGGGCTACGAACGTTTCGAGAATAGCTAGCCAGATATGCTGCGTATCTGCGTAAATTACGCAAATATTCGCTTTAATTTTTGTAAATACTCTATAAATGTGATGTTACATGCGTACACACAAAAATGTCAAATCGTAGCTTGCGAACCAGTGGATAGATAAAATAACTGAAGTATATCGAGAGGTTCCTTTTCAGGACATGGACTTGACAACTTCCAGTCTTTCTTATCGTTTCTCATATTACAGATCGAATGTAAATCGAAACACTAACATTTAAACTTTATTATATTTTTTAAAATTAATGGAAAATGGCAAAATACCCAATTGAGGTTGCATGAGTGAGGTGAGTACAATTTATTTAGTTGCTCAAAGGAAAATTAGGATATCCAGTTATCTGTAGCTCTGTACAACCTGCTATACGATACATTACGATACTAAAAGTTTAGTTACGACGATATATTGACAAAGTGTTGTGCACTGAAGCTGCGATACGATACGAATCCCGATATAAGGGTGGCGATACGATACGTATCACGATACTAAAACCTTTAATTCTCACCCCAACTATAAAACACCTTAAGATGAAAACAAAAGCAATGTTTTTAATGAAAGAAACTTTAAATTAAACAAGTCACATTATACACTCTTTTAAAAAAAGTACAAAATAAATAAACAGAAAACACCTTTAATATCTGCATGCTGCTGGATGCTGTCACTACAGTCGCATAATAGAATGAAATTTGTGCTGATTTTAAAAACGGTATATCTTGACAGATATCGCGATTCGGCAATATTCAAAATTTATACATCGACGCATCGTGGCCCATTTGAAGTATCGTATCGGGATATACAATGTAAAACCCTGTATCGGCGACCCATGGATCGATGTATCGTCACACCACTTGTACATGATGGCGTACGGAAACATCCTACTTTCTCAAAGCATCTTCGAGAGTTATATAGACAAAACTATATTCCTCGCGACTATAAACCACTGGTGACTTTTGGATCACAAACGAATATTGTTTCCCGATTTTTTTGCAAATATTTTATGATACTTACATCCACCACTTCAACTTGCTAAATGAATGAATGAATAGGCAAACAATCTACATGGTTGACGTGGGTGCTTGCTGTTAGCGTCACTGAACATTAATCCACGAAGGAATTGGAAACGTCCACCATGAACCTGGGAGGATAGCTTCGCGTACTTCGACCGAAATATCTCGACTCACCGAAAGAAGACCCGTGACGATCAGGGTTAGAATTGGTCTTCAGCAAACCGACTAACGGGATCGGGTGGTCAGGCTGGCGGACTTGGTTGACACATGCCATCGAATCCCAGCTACATACCGATGCTCATGATGCTGATCACTGGATTGTCTGGTCCAGACAATAGGATTTCACTATTTCACAATTACCTGAAGGTGATGATCACCTTTTTTTCAATCAACCCTCGTATAAAACATTGCCGGTAATGGTATTTAAGCCACAAGTTAGGAATCAGATTTGATTCCAATTTTGAGACGAAAAGAAACTGAATATGACCCAACTGAAGTAAGAGGTGAGGTGAAATTGGGTTTTACGTCGTACTTGAGAATATTTCGCTCGTATGGCGACGTGCATGCGTGTGCATGTGCGGCTGCTTGTACTAGCCCAGACTTAAGCTGGTTTTATAGTGCTAGCTCACTGAGATACCATGCCGCAGTTAAACATGAATACCCAACTCAGACACATTATATTAACACCGAGCCGACCAGTCCTTGTTGTACCCATTAATGCCGAGCGCCAGGCAGGAATCAACAAGTACGTATACATGTACCATATTTGAACCCGCGACCTTCCGCTCTCCGGGCGGACGCTCTAACCACTAAACTGAAGCAAGACAGAAACCTTTCAGAAATATGTTTATTAAATAATATTAACAAAACATAACACAGGGTTCCTGAAAACTAAACGCAAAGTCCATTGTACCATAAAACACAGTGACGTACTTCGCACTGTCAATAGTAACACAGGATATAGTGACGTACTTCGCACTGTCCATCAAAACACAGGATACAGTGACGTATTTCGCACTGTCTATCTAAACACAAGATGCAGTGACGTACTTCACACTGTCCATACAAACACAAGATACAGTGACGTACTTCGCACAGTCCATACAAACACAAGATACAGTGACGTACTTCGCACTGTCCATAGAAACACAGGATGTATCACGTACTTCGGATCCTCCTCCCAAACACTAAGATAAAGGGACGTACTTCAGTGTCCATTCATCGCTAGATACAGTCACGTAATTCACACATTTCAACCCCCAAAACCGTATAAAATACGCCCCTGCTTCTTCAAAGCGTACACAACGTCGATCGGCGTTACGGTCCTCCTCTTCGCGAGCTCAGTGTACGTCACAACGTCTCGGATAAGATTCTCTAAGAAATTCCGCAAGACAACTCGCACTTCCTCATAGACTGGCGCAGATATCCTCTTGACGCCCCCCTCTTCTCGCTAGACGCCGAATTGCGTCACACGTGACGCCTCTGATGTTGTCTCTCAGGACCATTCTGTGCTTGCGAAATGGAACAGTCTCACCCGCCCTCCCTTTACCTTTTGCCATTTTAAGTGGTCTCTAGTCTGGAACAGTCACATTCACCAATGTACACAATTTCACATATGCACTTCACAAAAATCGAAAGTTTTTATTTGAAGTTGATAAACATCGCTCGATAGTCATCTTAAGCTCACGAAGTTTGAGCATCCAATTCGAACCAGATTTCCTATGATTGCTGTCTAAACATGACATGTCAATATTAGGGTTAACCGGTATATTGCAATTCGAACTTCACAATACGACATATCCCGGTAAACTTTTCGTGAACCGGTTCACCCGATACGATCGGCAATTTCCGCGACCATGATCGGTAATTTTCGTGATGTAGTCAAAAATACTAATAACATTTGTATTTCCTTTATATAATTATACCTTAACAGTTTTGAGAATGTTTATTGGTCATATAATTGCATTTGCATGACTTTTAAACCATACAAAAAAAAAGAAGAGCTTGGTACAGGTGCACTCGTTGTAATAATTCATAAACAAACGAAAACGGCGGACGCCGCTGCAGACGCTTTGTCTCCAGTTCCAAACTTTAGGGCGAAGTCTTCAATTTGGAAACATTTTCAATTGATCTCTTGCACAATCACAACTGAGTGCTGACAGTGCCATTGTTTCAAAAGAAAGGAAACAGTAATTTCATTACCTTAAACCATGTGTTACACTTTCACAATATACTGCAATACATATTGCAATACGCCAACAAATATCACAATATATCGCAATGCGAAAATTTTGGCAATACCCAACCCTAGTCAATATCACTCAGTATTTTACGTTATAATGCCATTTGTAATGTATGATGAAACCATATCTATCAGTTATAAAAAGGCACAATGTCACATATTTTCGACAATATTTTGTTCTAAATTATATATATTGGGGCGCATGCACTCACTTTAGCTTCCTATTGATGCAATAAAAGACTTATTATCTCTTACGACTTGCCTGAAATCGATAATTGAAACTTCGAGGCGAATAGCTTCCAAACTGAGAACACTTGCCATTAATGGAATGTAAGCAATTGCTCCGTACATCGCAAACGCGGTGTTGTCGGTGTTTGCCGAACTGGTTTCAATCACAAGTTGTGAGTAGGATATTCGTAAAGAGCGCTCCAGGGGACATAACTTTATGCAACGTTGCATAAATTCATTCTAACTTTTTAAGTTAATATTGTAATCTAAAAACTTAATTTCTTTTGGGAATAAATTATATGGTAGCTTATATGGTAGTCAGTATTATTGGGAGAAATGCAATTTTTATATTTAGAGAAGCGTGGTGTGATATAGTGCCTTTGATATAGAACTGCATACGGTGCACAAGTGTCGAGTACATTCAAATGGTTAAAAATGGTATGGTTTTGTCGTCAATCATATGTTTAAACACTTCCTTACGACTCATGTAAATTTGCGACCACGTGAATGTGTTATTATTTCACAGAAACATACTTTTTCACTTTTAATTTGTAATAAATCTGTGAAAACAAAAACCTGTTCAATGCTGTAAGAAACAGACGCTTATAATTTGAAAAAATTTGGAGTTTATTCAGGGTATATGGCGAATAGCCGATGGTCAGGGGAAGTTCTAAATGGGTCATCGTATCTTACGTAAAGTGGTTCAATTCAATACCAGGCTCACATGGGTACAATATGTGAAGCCCATTACTGGTGTCCTCCGCCGTGATATTGCTGGAATATTGCTAAAAAGCGGCGTAAAAACAAACTCACTCACTCAATACCAGACACAAACTCCGCAAGATTAAATCGTATGTATAATTGTTCAAATCCTATTTTCTGATGATGTATAGCTTTTAAATCTTGAGCAACGCTGTACCCGGTTTCACTCCATGAGTTTTGATTGGTTGTTTAACACCGCATTCATCAATATTCCAGCTATATGGCAGCGCTCTGTAAATAATCGAGTCTGGACCAGACAATCCAGAGACTGGGATTTGGGATGCGATGACATGTGTCAACCAAGTCAGCGAGCCTGACCACTCGATCCTGTTAGTCGCCTCTTTCGACAAACATGGGATGCTGCAGACCAATTCTGACCCGAATGTTTACGAGAACACCTTCAAACCGAAACATGAGTCTCATTAACCTATTCAGACAATGACCTACTTTTCAGCCGATCCGAATTTTCTCACGTGAAAGTGGAAATCGACACCACAAACAACTATGGTTACACTGAATTCCAATTCCTTGTTTCATAAGAAAATATTACGTACAAATGAATTTTAATTTTAAACTTTAATAACATCGTATTTCTATATTTTATGGCGAGGTGTAGGCAGCATGACCTTAACTAAGACGTCACAGGCTGCCCCAGTTTGATGAGGTCGTAAAATGATTCACAATGCATCTGGCTCACTGGTTACACCTGTTCTGTAACGCACAATGTGATTGATATAATATCAATTCCGTACCAGACCGCCAAACGTTTCTAGCGGCAGCGCCTCGTTTTGAAATTTCCAGATTTCTGTTTGTCAGAGCAAGCTGTACGACAGAGCTCGCTGCACGACGTTTGCAAGGATTAGATGGAACGTAGTGTTGCAAAAAACAAGTGCTTAGATGTATCAAATAATACTGATTAATATTTATGTATCCAGTTACATGAATTGGTCTCAAAATTCGGGATGGGTATTGTACTATGTTGCGCAATAGGACAAAACCTAGTCAACAGGAAACGAGACTGTTGTGTATTCAATGTTTTGACTTGAAACACAGTTGTGATAGACAAAAACAAATATATACATGTATAATATAAAACAAATTGTGGCATATGTCATAACAAGGACCACTTTTTCAGTAAGGGGCGGTGGGACAGCCTAGTGGTTAAAGGGTTGGCTCGTCACGCCGAAGACCCGGGTTCGATTCCCCATATGGGTACAATGTGTGAAGCCCTTTTCTGGTGTTCCCCGCCGTGATATTGTTGGAATATTGCTAAAAAAGCGGCGTAAAACCATACTCACTCACACACTCACTTCAGTCAAAAAGTTAGATAAGGAATCAAGGCGAAGATTCGTTCAGGCCAGGTGACAGGACACTGGGCGAGGCTCTTGTCTTGACAGTTATGCTAACATGTTTCACACATTACTATGTGTATAACAGTTTCGTGTATCAATGACAGGTTTCTTCATTCCATAACATACAGTATTTCCTCAAATAAGCGCCCTTGACCTTATTCTTCACAATCCTCCAAACATCGGTGGTTAATGGAGGCTAGACGGTAAACAGACACCAAGTCATTAATACATTAACTACGGTGTACATAAACCTCAGTCAGATTACATCGACATGCAAAAGTATTTCATGTTGCCGATTATTTATTGTTTATTTAAAAAGTAGAGCGACCCTGAGCACAGAAATGGCAAATGGGTAGTCCCCTAAAGGCGAGAAATTTATGCAAGTCAGCTTCTT
Source organism: Haliotis rubra (assembly GCF_003918875.1). Classification (NCBI taxonomy): domain Eukaryota; kingdom Metazoa; phylum Mollusca; class Gastropoda; order Lepetellida; family Haliotidae; genus Haliotis; species Haliotis rubra. The sequence goes on along the minus strand of NW_025767298.1, from coordinate 167,581 downwards.
TATTAATAATTACGGAATGCATTGAGAACAGGAATTACTTTAAAACAGTAAGAAACGCGAGGAGACGTATTATCTAAATCTGAAATAGTGGCCTTTATAATCCTGTTCATGCATGATGGCTTATTCATCTTAATCAAATCGTATCTGCATATTGTTTAGCTGGAGCACTGCATAGATTTTGTTTATTCCAGGGAGAATATAATGTTGTACGCAGTTTCGTAACCAACAATGCCAATGCAATTTTAAGATTTAACTCACTCAATCGCATTATCAAAGCTGCGTTCCACATCTCCACACAGGAAGGAACTGCAGAGGTACAGATCGATAAGCTCCGTATCTGCGTAAATTACGCAAATATTTATGTGAAAACTCAATTCCTATTAAGGCTATTGCGTACAAGTACGCTTTAATTTTTGTAAATACACAAAAAATGTGCTCTTACATGCGTACACACAAAAATGTCAAATCTTAGCTGGCGTACCGGTGGATAGATAAAATAATTGTGGTATATTTAGAGATTCTATTTCACGACATGAACTTGGCAACTTGCAGTCTTTCTTATCGTTTCTCACATTACAGATCAAACATAAATAACAAACAGTAACATTTAAACTTTATTGTATTCTTAAATTTAATTGAAATGGCAAAATGCCCAATTGAGTTTCAGTGAGATGAGTACAATTTATTTGGTTACTCAAAGGAAAATTAGGATTCCCAATTGAGATGAACACAAGCGAGTACATAACTCAATGACCCCAAAAGTTATCTGTAGCTCTGCAGGAACCGTAAGAGATTAAGAGATCTGCACTCCAGTGAGACTGGTACGGATTCAGAATAGACTTAATGTTATTATTAATCTGATAATTTTGCTGTAAAATATTGCGAAACGTTAGCAAGTACAACAGGTGTATGTTACATGTACTGTTTCTTTGTTTAGGGCCTCACGGAACAAAACACTTTGAAAAAGTTCGAAATGACCACTGTAGCAGGAGCGAATGACCATCGTTGACTAGGGGTGGGTATTGCAGAGAATTTTCACATTGCGATATATTGCGATGCGAAAGCATATATTGCGATATGTATTGCAATATATTGCATGAAGTATTCTTAAACGAAAAACTACTTATAATCGAGTCAATGCTTGATTTATAAAGCTAAAACACAACAAAATCACTACGCTTGATTATGCTTTAACAACAACTTTCAGTCATAACAAAATAAAAATGTAAATAATATTTGGCACAAATGAAACAAGGAAATATCCGAAGATTTCCGAGTGTTACGAAGTTTTCCGAATGCAAGTCAAAATACCGGTTTTCGATCAGCGTATAGCAATACGTATCGTTTTCATGTCTGAACCGGTAAACCGGTTATATTGCGCAGCCCTATCGTTGACATAAACGGTCAATATGTGACAGTAACAACCCATTCTGCTATTGGATACTCAGGTATGTGATACCGTGGGTACAAATACTGAGCTGTATCACAGGAAAATACAGACGCTTCCCATCACAAACCACGAAATGGATGACAAATGTTGTTTCACCTCACGCTTTTTCTTCAGACCAAACATATCGATACAACTCGATAAAAATAATAAATAAAACTTCGAGGCTTGGATATTAGTATTAAACATTATGCAGTATGTATCGTGTGTAACGAATCTACATCTGATGCTTACCTAACACTCTCCGTACATACGTACTTTGAATTGATAACTGATTGTTAATTGATTGTAAACATTTCTAATATTGACTGATTATGTGAGGTGAGGTGAAATTGGGTTTTACGTCGCACTTGAGAATATTTCGCTCATATGACGACGTGCATGTGCGGCTGCTTGTACTAGCCCAGACTTAAGCTGGTTTTATAGTGCTAGCCCACTGAGATACCATGCCGCATGAATACCCCACTCAGACACATTATACTGACTCCGAGCCGACCAGTCCTTGTTGTACCCATTAATGCCGAGCGCCAGGCAGGGACCAACAAGTACCATATTTTAACGTCTTTTGGTATGACGCAACCGGGGATCGAACCCGCGACCTTCCGCTCTCCGGGCGGACGCTCTAACCACTACACCACGGAGGCGGTCGACTGATTATGTACATCATTCAGAGGCTATGTAATAAACTCGTCGTATATCTACTCGGGTCTTGTGAGTGTGTTGTGAGTGGCTTGGTATAGTGGAACCTCCAGCCAAGCGAGCTAATTCCCTACACTCGCGTTTTAATATTAGGAAGGAAGAGATCGTACATGCATAAATGAGTACCGGAATTCGTTGGGACAGAAACAGAAACATTATGACAATATGTGGGTTGTTATTTTTCCTTGCAGCCAAGGCAAACAGTTGTAAATCAGTAAAACCGTTAAGGCTGTGTGTGATATTGATTCAGTCATGGCGACGCGATTGAAACTATACATGTACTAAGTTGTGTTGAATGAACCAGAGCATAGAAAATCATCTTTTAAATTTGTACTCCCCTAATTCCAGCCGATACTCCTCCCTTGCTTACTCAAAAAAACTAATGAGCACGTTTATATGCAACGAAAAGCCGCACGGATCTCTACAAATATGAGAAAATGGTACCCATTGTTATATCTGACGTTTGCTTTTTTTTACATTTCAAACAATAGCGGGGCGTGACATCACGGGGAGGCTTGGCATTGACGACCGAGACCATTTGTCACTTCATTATAAAAGTGTGTGAAATATTCAGGGATTCGTGTCAAGAAGCTGAGTTTGAATTATACCTGGTTTATAGGCGCAACATAACCGACATCAGCGGGTGGCCAATTATTACGTACAAACATGGCGGACCGATTGTTGACGACAAATTTACGCGGGAGATCAAAGTGTCATAACTCGTTGAATATAAACAGGCTTACCTCAATATTTTGTGATGTGTCCCTTGTTCCTTATTATTTTCAACATCCGCCTCGGAATTGATGAATAAAGATTTCTGATGAAATCCAGGGGAATATCTTCCCAGATGTCCCGCACTTCAGCCGACTGAATGTTTCTTCGGCGTCCCTGAAGTCTATTCTTCAGGTCAGGTAGAGCCAACAGTTCTCAATAATATTTGCGTCTGGACTCTGTGCAGGCCACAACATTTCAGTAATGTCATTTTGTCGCTTGAAATCCTGAACGACACAGGCCCGATATACAGAGGCGTTGTCATCTTGGAAGATGTACCGGTTTCCCGGAAAATGTCTGGCTATAACGGGCCAAAGCATATCCTCGAGGATTTCTGTGTATTTCTGAGCATTTATATGCTGCCATTAACAACACGAATGGTACCAACACCATGCCAGGTGATACAACCCCACGCCATCAAACTGACGCGTGGCTGTCGTCCCGGACAAAGACATTGTGGGAGGTATTGTTTTCCCCAATGATAAGTTTACACTCGTCAGAGAAGATCACTCGAATCCAGTAATTATTCACTGTACGATACCGTTGCCCCCTTGCCCTGGCCAAACGATTTCTAACATTATGGTCACGAATTCGGATTTTCTTTCTAACAACACGTCTATGAAATTTATTTTCATATAATCGTCTCCTTACAGTCCTCGCCGATACACGTGTAGCCCTATTGTTGTTCAAATTCTCAGTTATTTCACCCAAAGGTGAAATCATATTGTCTCTGACCAACCTCAAAAGTTGTCGATTGTCCTGAGGAGTCATTTTTCTCATACGGCCTGTTCTGTGAGCATTCTCGACTGATCCACGTCGATTAAACTGCTTTACCACCGAATATACGCCAGAATATGTAGCAGACGGTAAATGGATAAAATAGAGTCACGTGACAGACACATGACATCATGGTCGATCATGTGACAAGATATTACGGCGATACGCGGTGTCGTTTTTGAGTAGCAGTATGTTAAAAACGGGCATCGCTATACACGATATCAACGCCGGTACAATTGTACGTAATAATATGGCCATGCGCTGTACATATGAACGCGATTTTCTACAATAAGTTCACTTCGGCGTTCGTTTATTTTCCGAAACATTATGACGTTTCATGATCATTGTGAATAGTTAAAACAAACAACAACGAAAATAAAAACCCGGATCACTAATATGGTTTCTTGAAATTTAATTCTCCAAATATATATTTAAATGTGTAAAAAATGGCGAGATTGACGATGTATGTAGTTTTCAGGGTTTTTTCCCCCTCTAATATGAGTGAACGACATCACAAAAGACGTAATTGCCCAGAGTAATTTCTGTGCATTTCTGTTCGTGATATATTTGAATATGAAATTACGACATCAAAGAGGGTTGTTGGGAAGGCCGCGTACCGATCCGTCGAATTTTTGATTTCAGAATGGTAAAATGCATTCGACGGATCGGCACTGTGATCTTAGCTATGAATTAGTTATCAAAACATTGGATCATACCAAAAACATGACGCAAGGGGTGTTGGGTGGTTTGACTCTGACGGTTTGAAATTCGACCGATTAGCGCAGAACCACTCAAGCATGATTCGACGGATCCGCACTGCTGGCTGTTCAAAATTCGACGGATTAGGCCGTAATGGTTGGGAAAGGTCATTTATTTTATCATTAGCAAACGCATTCACCCGTGGCTGGGCAAATCTAATTATGTATTCGCTCAAAAAAGATACTAATGGAATAGCAATCGACTCAAGCTGAATGTTATACAGTTTTGTTACACTGTTTGCACAAATAAATTAAGACCGTAGCAACACATTGTGTACATATACGTTTCTTGAAACAGCCACACCGTCAAAGGTGAAGTGAAATTGAGTTTAACGTCGTGCTTGCGAATATTTCGCTCATATGACGACGTGCATGCGTGTGTATGTGTATGTGCGGCTGCTTGTACTAGCCCAGACTTAAGCTGGCTTTATAGTGCTAGCCCACTGAGATACCATGCCGCAGTGAAGCATGAATACCCCACTCAGACACATTATACTGACTCCGAGCCGACCAGTCCGTGTTGTACCCATTAATGCCGAGCGCCAGGCAGGGACCAACAAGTACCATATTTTAACGTCTTTTGGTATGACGAGGCCGGGGATCGAACCCGCGACCTTCCGCTCTCCGGGCTGACGCTCTAACCACCACACCAAGAAGGCGGTCACACCGTCAGTGTCCTGCGGAACACCAAGACCGCTGACGGTCAGGCACAATGAGGTTTGAAGCAGTAAGCTGCGCATGGAGACACAAGAACACTTGTACCTAAACCACGTGAAATGGGTCTACTGAGGTCCAATGACGTCAATTGTTTTATCAATCAACACCGGTGACGTCATATTACAAGGGACATGAGTCAGTGTGTGTTTATTATGAAAATAGAGTTCACAATAACTGTGCAAAATATAAATCGATATAATACAATAAATAAATCAGTTTTTTGTGGCATATGTACTGTTTTGACTTTGAAACTACATGTATTAGAAAAATACCTTCGTGTAAAACTTGTCCTCAAAGCCTCTAGTCTGAACTGACGTAAGACAAAAAAGTAACAAAAATTAGTTTATTGCGAACTCGTCCAAATCATTATACATGATTCCTGGATACAACAACTACAACTAAAAACCAAAAACAAAAACAAGACAAACAATCCAAAGTAATGTACACTATCTATTGATTGCAGTGACGTACTTAGCACTGTCTATATAAACACAGGAAACCGTGACGTACTTAGCACTGTCTATATAAACACAGGAAACCGTGACGTACTAAGCACTGTCTATATAAACACAGGAAACCGTGACGTACTTAGCACTGTCTATATAAACACAGGAAACCGTGACGTACTAAGCACTGTCTATCTAAACACAGGAAACCGTGACGTTCTTAGCACTGTCTATATAAACACAGGAAACCGTGACGTACTTAGCACTGTCTATATAAACACAGGAAACCGTGACGAACTTAACACTGTCTATATAAACACAGGAAACCGTGACGTACTTAGCACTGTCTATATAAACACAGGAAACCGTGACGAACTTAGCACTGTCTATATAAACACAGGAAACCGTGACGTACTTAGCACTGTCTATATAAACACAGGAAACCGTGACGTACTTAGCACTGTCTATATAAACACAGGAAACCGTGACGCACTTAACACTGTCTATATAAACACAGGAAACCGTGACGAACTTAACACTGTCTATAAACACAGGAAACCGTAAACACAGGAAACCGTGACGCACTTAACACTGTCTATATAAACACAGGAAACCGTGACGAACTTAACACTGTCTATATAAACACAGGAAACCGTGACGAACTTAACACTGTCTATATAAACACAGGAAACCGTGACGAACTTAGCACTGTCTATATAAACACAGGAAACCGTGACGAACTTAGCACTGTCTATATAAACACAGGAAACCGTGACGAACTTAACACTGTCTATATAAACACAGGAAACCGTGACGAACTTAACACTGTCTATATAAACACAGGAAACCGTGACGAACTTAACACTGTCTATATAAACACAGGAAACCGTGACGCACTTAACACTGTCTATATAAACACAGGAAACCGTGACGAACTTAGCACTGTCTATATAAACACAGGAAACCGTGACGAACTTAGCACTGTCTATATCAACACAGGAAACCGTGACGAACTTAGCACTGTCTATATAAACACAGGAAACCGAGACGAACTTAACACTGTCTATATAAACACTGGAAACCGTGACGAACTTAACACTGTCCAGCCAAACACATTTTAAAAGCAGTGACGTACTTTGCACTATTTATCCAAACACGGGGTGGAAGCAGTGATCGCCGGACTTCACAGGGATGACGTAATTCACACATTCATCCCCCAAAGCCGTACAAAACACGCCCCTGTTTCTTCAAAGCGTACACAACGTCCATTGTGGTTACCGTCTTCCTCTTGGCGTATTCAGTGTACGTCACCACGTCACTGATAAGGTTTTCCAAAAACTTCTTCAATACAACTCTCACTTCCTCATAGACTGGTTTGGATATGCGCTTCACGCCCCCTCTTCTCGCCAGACGCCGGATGCTGTTTCGCGTGATGGCACCGATGTAGTCCGGGCTCAGGACCATCCTGTGTCTGGCGGACTCGATTAGGGTCACCTGCCCTCCCTTGACCAACTTTGCCTTTTGCCATTATCTTACGTTGTTGCTTGTCTGGAACAGTCCAATATTATTGAATTACAGGTGTGACGAGTCACTGACGGTTTGGTTGGTTGATCTGTTGTTTAATGCCGCACTCTTTAGCCATATTCCAGCTATATGGCGGCGGTCTGTAAATAATCGAGTCTGTGTGTGCGTCGCGCGTGCGTGTGTGTGTGTCTGTCTGTGGGAACGGGGTGGGTGCAAGGTTTTCAATTAACTCAAACTACTGGCAAACAAGGATAAGTTGGACCGGCGCAGAGACCGCGTTTACGAAAAGTATAGGCGGTGCACGGCATAGAGCAAACCCATTTGGTTTGTGAAAGGTAGAGCAGATGTAGGCTAATGCACGTGCATTACATGACGATGACATTGATTCCGCGCGTAGCCGCACACGCCTTGCGCCACCCATCGCACTACACTTGATCGCGGACAACCTGGGTCCCCTTCGTTAACAATGGCAAGCGCCAGTGGGCGGCACTCATACATGTATGCTAATACGGGTCAATTGTCAGGTCGGTGTCCAACTTATCTTTGTTCGCCAGTAAATAAAATAAACCACGGTTTTAACGAATACAAATGGACCACTAAATTTTCGACTAAAATAAACAGCAAAAGTCGTGACATACATCCTTCAGTTCGTGTTCGCTGGGGTAGTTTACTCCAATACATTTTGGTGGGTTTCTTTCCATCCCCTTGGAAGTTGTAACAGGTCTTCAACGAATGTCTTATTTTCATAGGGTGGTAAATATTTTCACGTACACAAATACGTAACGGTATCTTAGGCGCTTTTAAACAGGATGCTGTTATATAACGAGGTCGTTCTTCTTCAACCAAAGTTACTCATGTGGGACGCTCGCTAATACGCTCCTGTAATGTGTCTTCTTCATTTTAAGACGATCCCGGTTGGAACTGATCTTCAGCAAACCCATGCTTGTCGTAACCGAAGATCCGGGTTAGAGTTGATCTTCAGTAACCCATGCTTGTCGTTACCGAAGATCCGGTTAGAGTTGATCTTCAGTAACCCATGCTTGTCGTAACCGAAGATCCGGGTTAGAGTTGATCTTCAGTAACCCATGCTTGTCGTAACCGAAGATCCGGTTAGAGTTGATCTTCAGTTACCCATGCTTGTCGTTACCGAAGATCCGGTTAGAGTTGATCTTCAGTAACCCATGCTTGTCGTAACCGAAGATCCGGGTTAGAGTTGATCTTCAGTAACCCATGCTTGTCGTAACCGAAGATCCGGGTAAGAGTTGATCTTCAGTAACCCATGCTTGTCGTAACCGAAGATCCGGGTTAGAGTTGATCTTCAGTAACCCATGCTTGTCGTAACCGAAGATCCGGGTTAGAGTTGATCTTCAGTAACCCATGCTTTTGTAAGAGGCGACTAACGTGAGCGGTGGTCAGGCTCGCTGACTTGGTTGATACCAAAGACATATTATCCAAATTGCGTAGATCGATGTACATGCTGTTGATCACTGGATAATCTGGTCCATACTCGATTATTTACATACTACATTTATAGCATTATAGCTGGAATATTGCTGAGTGCAAACCAACCAGCCTGTTACGAATCACTCGCGCTGAACCAAACCATATCCCCTTCATGAATTGAATACAATATTCGTGGTCACAAGAATCGAATATTTACGACATATGTGGGTGGCTGTTCTTACTTGGACCTAGTTCGTTGTTTATCCAAGTGAGATATCACTGGAATGAATAGAATACATCCAAGCCGTGCAGTAACGTAACTTGTCTTATTTTGACTGACTGAGTACGGTTTTACGCCATTTTTAGCAATATTCCAGCAATATCACGACTGGGGACACCAGAAATGGGCTTCACAAATTGTACCCATGTGAGGAATCGAACCCGGGCCTTCGGCGTGACGAGCGAACGCTTTAACCACTAGGCTACCCCACCGCCACTGTCTTATTTTGAAATAGTCCCCTCACGGCACTGACATTAGACAAGACGCCAGGCGCGTAACAAGCCAATTTGTTCGTGTACAATAATATAAGCCCTATTTCGATAGTATTGAGGGTTTGCCCAACCACTTTAGCAACAATCAGGTGTAAGCCCGGGCTTTTTATAATGGTACTGTAGCTATGCGCCCCTGGACGCGGCAATGTTCGCAATGTATTGTTGTTTGGTTTATCGAAAATATCATTTAAATGTTTTAAGTTAAGTCATTACATGAAATGTTGGCAGGGTTTCACACAGACTTTGAAAAAGAGAGTCATGGTGACTCACAGTATTATTTTGGGGGGTCATTTTCAATGTTTGGGAGTCATGAAATTTTTAGTGTAATATTTATTTGTTTATATAAAAAACCAAGAGTTTTGCAGTGATTTTGTTGTTTTGTGTTGTATTGCCATTTAAATGTTACCGGAAGTCAATAAATAGTTTATTTTTCACAGTTCAAATCAGTCATAACAAAATCCAGTAAACTGAACAAATAATCATGCTTGTGATTTATTCACTGTAGCATACAGTTATTAACATGAATTGAAAGAAATATCTAAATTAATGAAGACCTCATGAAAACTATCATTGTTTGCTTAAATATCAAATCAATTTTATTGAACTGAATATTGGGGGTCACTCATAAAACTTGCGTCAAGCTTGACTTGTATGGTAATATTTTGAGAGTCTTTTACAAAATTATTGCATCAAATACGCAGGAATCACGCGTCATGTAAAACCCTGTGTTGGTTATTTAAATTCCTAGATATTTACCATAAAGTATTCATGAAAATATATTCGTATTCTTTACTATATATTCGTAAAACACTGACGAGGTTTTAGCGCTATATCAGTTTTATATATTGCTAACACTCCGTCAGTGACAATATACACCTTGATGCCAGTTTTGAGCGTGACAACTTGTAACTTGTAATACATATTACAAGCCCCTGCACGTGGTAACTCGAATCACGGTGTATTTGTTGCAGCCCTACTGCACACCACACCGTTTGGTATGTTGAAATTAGACACCGGAATATTATATCTACACAGCTTCGAGACGAGACGCCGGTAAGGCGAAATAAAAAACTGACAAAGCTGGCATGGTGTCGAAGTGACAAAATTCACGACTGTCACTAACAACTTCACACACAAACTGACTGTTCACAACCCGCGATAATGTCGACCATGTGCGAAAGCGAACGTGCTGACATATTTCAACCACCTCAGAATGTTTTACCTCGCGTTATATTGTTCAAACGTTATAGACAAAACAGTGAGTCAAATTGTAGCAACATATATTGTTCCAGATACAAATAGTCCACATTTGATGAAAGAGATTTCTTACCAGAAGTATTTGCAAAATTGAAATCCTCGGGCGCTCTTGACCTTGCCGACCATGTGCTATTTAAAGGGAGGTCACTCTCAAACCAACCTTCTAAACTGGGCCCCACTCGGATCGAAGCTGCGCATAATATGCAAGTGAGGTCTTCTGTCCTGACAACGCGATAATAATCACTCACTATGTAGTATGACAGTGAAAGGGTTGCTCTATCGAAAATAGTATGAAAACGGGACAACCTGGGCAAAAGAGTACATATTTCTACTAATGGTGTATGAAAAATCAGTAAATCCGGCCTTTATATAAGAGTACGCCTGTTATAAGTATTCACACGGAAAAAGTGAACAAAGTTTTACCAATATTTTATAACGATATATGTTATTGAAAACTGGAAATATTACAGACTAACTGACCACGTTCCTCAATCTTAAACCTGTCAAGGGTCACATTGATAACGAACATCGGACATAATCCGGGACCGGTATCTATTGGACATACTATTTGACTATTTGCTAGCTTCATCAAACTTGGTACACATATCAAGCATGATCCCCAGATGTGCCTTTTGGGGTTTAGACCCAGATATGAATTTCAATTTTTGCAGTTTCCATGGAAACGTGACTTAGGCTGTGGCTATGAGGATGTCATCTTGTCCAGAGCAGATCTCCTAAATTATTCGTGATAGCTTAACCACACTTGGTACACATGTCAACCTGGGCCTAGATTTTCGAAGCTCTCTTAGCGCTAAGATAGTCGTAAGTGCCATACATTAACATTAAGTTACGACTATCTTAGCGCTAAGAGAGCTTCGAAAATCTAGGCCCATGATCCCTAGATGTGCCTTTTGGGGGTTAGACCCAGATATGAATTTAATGTTTTTGCTGTTTTCACGGAAACGTGACTATGAGGATGTCATCTTGTCCGGAGCAGATCTCCCAAACTATACATGCTAGCTTCATCAAACTTGGTACATATGTCAAGCATGAACCCTAGATGTGCCTTTTGGGGTTTAGACCCAGATATGAACTTTTTTTGTGTGGTTTCCATGGAAACGTGACTTAGGCTGTGACTATGAGGATGTCATCTTGTCCGGAGCAGATCTCCCAAACTATACATGCTAGCTTCATCAAACTTGGTACATATGTCAAGCATGATCCCTAGATGTGCCTATTGGGGGTTAGACCCAGATATGAACTTTATTTTTTGTGGTTTCCATGGAAACATGACTTAGGCTGTGACTGTGAGGATGTCATCTTGTTGCATTTCCATGGCAACAAGTTAGGCTTCAACTGATTTTGGTGGGTGTGCTCCTCTCTGAAGCAGATCTTAAAACCCTTTCAATACTCTCCTTCCACTTTGCTGTATACACTCCAAAACATTTGACATAATCATAACTAGCAGACATATTCATAAAGAGTATTTTGCCGTCGCGGGGGATATTGATGACTTTGTCTTCTTGTTGTATTGATGCCGAGCTGTCAGTCCTTTAATAATTGCTTTGTGATGGTATTATCGTTATAAGTAAGCCTAATTAAAGTTTATCCATTTTTAGTGATGTGACTAGACTATCAGCCTAAACGGGGAAGATTGGTGGTGTGATGGTAGACATTTGTGTGTACTTGCACTAGCAATAGCACTTAGCACTGGTCAGGTCAGACAGAGTACGTTTTTAGTGGGGTGGGGCGTGTCCATCTTAAATTGATTGTAAACCTGAACTTTACAAACCAACTATTGAAAAATTAGGCATACTAGTGAGGTGAGGTGAAATTGGGTTTAACGTCGTGCTTGAGAATATTTCGCTCATATGACGACGTGCATGCGTGTGTATGTGTATGTGCGGCTGCTTGTACTAGCCGAGACTGAAGCTGGTTTTATAGTGCTAGCTCACTGAGATACCATGCCGCAGTGAAGCATGAATACCCCACTCAGACACATTATACTGACTCCAAGCCGACCAGTCCTTGATGTACCCATTAATGCCGAGCGCCAGACAGGGACCAACAAGTACCATATTCTAACGTCTTTTGGTATGACGCGGTCGGGGATCGAACCTGCGACCTTCCGCTCTCCGGGCGGACACTCTAACCACTACACCATGGAGGCGGTCAGGCATACTAGTAAAGAGACCATATAGACTGTTGCTATTTTCATTTTCCTGTAAAAAATGAAAGTTAATTGGTTCCACCCAGTTTTTGAAAAGTTGTTGCAAAGGACCAGCTGACCCCCGCGGGAGATCAGGTTCTGTAGCAGCTGCCTTTATGGTGGTCACCACCGACACACCCTTGCTGCTTTTGTAATTATTCCACTGTTTTTCAGGACATTGTGCCGCAGTCTCTTCTGGAGAACTACCTAGGTATGGTTGACCCATCTCGGGCACAGACAGTGGACACAGAGATTGCCCTGCACTGGGTATACAATCTCCCTGCCGTGGCATACACTCTTGGGAGACAAAATTAGCACTGCATTAAAAACCTGTATGAAACTTTGGCCCAAGATATGCTGGTAAATGAGGTAAACTCCCTACTTACTATATTTCTAAGTATCTGCACTGTTCCTGGTTATGCGTTGTCGGTAGGGCTGCGCGATATAACCGGTTCAGACATGAAAATGATACGGTATTTTGACATGCATTCAGAAAACTTCGTAACACTCGGAAATCTTCCGATGTTTCCGTTTTTCACATAGAAAGTCAAATTCAGTTCGGTTTGAAGTTGTGTTCTTAATTTTCGTTCAAGTGTTTCGCATTGTTGTTTTTTATCTGAATGTTTTAAATATTAACTCATTAATGACCAGTGATCTCTGTTATGTCCTTTTCCTTGTTTCGTTTGTGCCAAATATTATTTACATTTTAATTTTGCCATGATTAAAAGTTTTTATTAAAGCTTAATCAAGCATTGTGATTTAGTTGTGTTTTTGCTTTATAAATCAAACATTAACTTAATTTTTTTGTTAAAAAAACCTTCTTGCAATATATTGCAATACATATCGCAATATATGCTTTCGCATCGCAATATATCGCAATATGAAAATTCTCTGCAATACCCACCTCTAGTTGTGGGTGGTCTGGTTGGTGACGTGAGCCATGACAGGTGCATGCTGAATGTTGTCTTCCCCTCTTGCTCTGTATGTATTGTGTGTTCATTGCTTTTATGGGGCGGTGGGGTAGCCTAGTGGTTAAAGCGTTGGCTCGTCACGCCGAAGACCCGGGTTCGAATCCCCACATGGGTACAATGTGTGAAGCCCATTTCTGGTGTCCCCCGTCGTGATGTTGCTGGAATATTGCTAAAAGCGGCGTAAAACCAAACTCAGTCAGTCAGTCATTGCTTTTATTTAAAGATTTAAATCTTCCTGTTTTAAAGACGCTTGACTTTGTGGATTCAGGGATGTTGAAAACCAATTGTACCATGACGTATACAGTAACAACTCACTGACACGTGCAGGGGCTTTCGGGTGTTTCCGCCACGTTCCGAACACAGCCGAGCTAATCACAAAATAATCAGTTCAATCATTTTCCTCCAATAACTGGGGCGTTTGTCTGTTACATCTCACCAGATTGCCTGAAAAATGTTATCAAAAAGTCCAGATCTAATACAGCTCCAGGGCCTGATGGCATTTGAAACCGGAACTGGAAACTGTTCCCCTGTGTCCAAACATCATTACTTCACTGTTTCAACTCTCTTGTGGACACAGGTGATGTTCCTCCATGGTTCTGCAAAGGTCGCACAATACTCCTCCCCAAAAAGGGAGACTTGACTGATCCCAAAAACTTCCGCCCTATCACATGTTTGAATAATCAATATAAAATCTTCACGGGGTGTTTAACAAGCCTCGTGTCATCTTACTGCTCTTCCAATGATATAATTTACAGAGAGCCGAAGAGAGCAAGAAAGGGATGTTTGGGGTGCAATGATCAACATCTTGTACCAAAAATTATTTTGGAAGAGGCTAAACCATATCACCGCAACCTGTCCATGTGCTGGATTGACTACAAAAAAAGCATACGACTCTGTCCGTCATGAATGGATTCTGAAGTCTCTTCGTTGTATTGACCTCCCTGAGTAAGTACTTGATTTACTCAAGTCTTTAATGAGTTGCTGGTCGACTCAACTTGAGATGTACTCGCAAGGGCAGGTGCAGACTTCGGAATCTATTCCATAGTGCAGGGGCTTATGTAGCAAAAATGCTTCCCGTGGGAAGTACATGTTAATTTTTTGGAACCACGGATAATTGTAATCAGTATTGCATATGGATTCAGAAAAAAAACATGGTTCCATTTTGTCTGATGATTATAAGTGTCATTCTGTGGTAACTAAACATCAGATCCCGTAATCGAGCTGTAACACCAATGTGAGAAAAACATATTTTTATAAACCTATCACAACATAGGCATGTAGTATATCAAAATGTACTTTGTGATGGGTGTTTTACAACTGCCATTATATATCATGAATCTCAATAATATATGTATGCATAATAATCAATATGATCATGATTGCTTCTGCCCAAACCGAAGGTTTGTTGCAGAGGGTATGCATTCAACCCTGTTGGTGTGTGTGTGTGTGTGTATATTTATGTGTTAGTATCTTTACTCAAATACTACTTGGTGGATTTCAATGAAACTTACTGGATCTCTTGAGTATGTCCCCGGGACAAATCAATTAGATGTTGAAGAAAGTACACTCTTCAAAAAAAAGAAACGCGAAAGCAAAATATCATTGACAAATTTGGTCTTATTCAATTATGTGAATCAACCAAAATAAACGGTACAGAAGGGAAATTATGTAAAGCAATACATTGGTATCTCGTGCACATTTCACAAGAATGATAGTCATCATAGTCGTTACTGCTGTCCACGAGGTGACGTTGACGTTACTACCTTGTATGACCACCTCTTACTGCTAGAACTGCACGACACCTCCATGACACAGATAGAATCAGTTGTTGGATGTTTCGATGTGGAATCCTTCTCCATTCCTCCTGCAGCATGTTGAACACATGTTACTGTTAAAGCCTCAATGGAGGATTACGACGTTGACGTACACGTTTATATGTCTGATCCCACAGGTAATCAATTGGTTTCAGATCCGTGGATCTGGATCTGGACATTGATGTTGTTACTGTCCAGGTAGTCCACTGTAGCAGGTGCTGTGTGAAGTCTGGCGTTGTCCTGTTGGTACAGCTCTCTTTGGCAGTCGACAAGGCGATGCACGTGAGGACAGAGAATCTGGTCGACATATCGAGCGGCCTTAAGATTGCCTTGGACGAGCACCAATTCCATTATACAGGTGGATGAGATGGCTCCCCACATCATCACACCATCTCCACCAAATCTGTCCACTTGCCTGATGCAGTTTGGATGCAAAACGTTCATTGCGTGGTCTGTAGACACGTTGTCTTCCGTCACGTCACTTGAGGGGATACCGTGATTCATTACTGAACCATATGTGCCTCCAGTTTCCAAGGGTCCATGGCTGCACCACGTTACTCCACCTGACTCACGGACGTTGATGTACTCGTGTCAGAGAGGGGGCAACTTTTGGACGCCTGGCACGCATACCTACCTTTCGGAGACGGTTCCTGATTGTCTGGGCGGACATTCTCCGGACTCCAAACCGTTCTTGTCCTGTGTCCCGGGCTGAGCGATGGAAGTGACGTAGGTGGGTTACCCGGATATAGCGGTCATGGGCTGGAGTGGTGACTCACGGAGTTCCTGGTCTTGGATGGTCATTTGTCGAAATGGCAATATTTCGGTGGGCACCGTTGAGACGTCCCATTTTCTCTCATCCTGTATTTGCAAGGGTCTTGGATGAATTTGCGAGATGCATTTGGGTCTTTTATAGTCTTAGGTTGTACTCATGCTTTGCACGTGAAAAGCAATAATTGCGGCTTTTGGTTGTGTTCAGTAACAGTCAAGCTCATCATGACAATCATGATCGATAAAACCATTCAAAATCATTTGTTTATGGTTGCTTTCGTTCACGCATGTTCTTCTAAACCATACCAACAATAATATTCAACCCTCAAAGCATGCTTAATTTGACATATGCGTACAAACGTTCGATCATTATTTTCAAATTATATTTTGCGTTTCTTTTTTTATATTTTTGAAGAGTGTATGTGAAAGTACATGTACACATAAGTACTTTGAAAATAATCGCAATGTTATAATAAATGGAGAATATGAATAATATCTCAACGTTATGGATGGATTTGAATGAATCTTGGTGGTTATGTTAGGTATGACACAAATACTATCTGCGTTCGGTTTGGTGAAAGTACATTAAAGTACAAGTACACAGTGAATGGAGATTGCTCTGCAAGGCGGGGGCGTGCCCTATATCACGGGCCAGACACGGTGGGTGTTGTTGTTTAAACGTCGCGTGGACGACGACTATACACAATCCATTGACATGTTGCACATCGACGTGAAGCTGGTTCCCAGGTCCAACTGGTGGTATCATCAGAAGTGACCTGTCTTTAACGGGTTCGAAGCCGAGGCGCTTTTAAGCCCGAATTGACCCGATTTACACCCGTATTTCACGCTGCAGATGCATGTCATGTTTCGTACATCGACCACAGGGCTTTGTCGTTACTATGGATCGAAAGCCCCGGGTCTTAGCTTTAACGTCATGTGCGACACGTGCGGATGTCGTCACGTTTTCCCACCCTTAAAGCCATCCCAAGCTAAGCCCCGTGCGCTCAGATTTGACTGATCTGTGCGTCCCGTTTGCACTGATCGTCTCACACGCGGAACCCTTTTGCCACTGCTGTATATCAACACAATGGGCCGAAACGACAATTATAGAGTTTGGGAATTACGATAAAATGATGATCTACCGGACAGGGCATGTGCGCTTAAACGCGATCCTACACATACACTTTACGAATGGAAAGCCAGAACTGGGCATTGGCTTTTGACGTCAAGTGGACGCCATCCTTGCCTAACAGTGCAGGTCCCATCCTCATGTGCTGGCTGTGGTCCCAAAAGGTGGCATCCAGACGGCGTCGCAACATCCTCTTCAAGCGCCGATTCGTCTCCTCCGCCTTCCGCTTGTAGGCAGAGACCGTCATGTTCCTTGGTTTTACCCTCGGGAACAGACTTCCTATCACTGCTCTGGAGCCCGGCCGTTTCCACCGAAGGTAGTCCAGAAGATCCAGCAAGTCCTCAACCAGGTTCTGAGGATCAGTTGACGCCAACACGTCGTTCTCTCCCACTTGAAGGAAAACAATGCCCTGAAACCTGCATCAAGGGCATCCACCACTGCTTTCATCCGAGCGACAGTCGCCCCTCCTATCCCACGACGGAAGTGATGATGCCACGTGGAGGGGGGACAGACTTGATCAAGTCGCCGCGCCGAAGCTATGTCCCAGGATGGCAAAGTGGACGGGCTTTGAAACAGGACCTTTAAAAGTGTGTAGGCCATGGCTTGAATGAAGTCTTCAACAATGTGTTGTGTCAAACAATGTTAGCACAAGTGCCGTGATGCTTGTATCTGACTGCTAGGTATATATAGCCCGAGCGATTGAAAAGTGTTTGTATTAAGCTCTGCATTGAGGTCACAGAGAGTCAATCAATCATTCATGGATTAAGGCTGGTTGGTAGCTTAAACCTGACACGACTCACTCATCCCATTCACATATGCGATTAAACAACCGATCAACGATTGGCTTTCAGTCGTAATTCCCGCCACTTGGTTGGCTTCCATGTCTCACTCAGAAACTCTCGGATTAGGCATTACAATCAAAACATCAGAGCAGAGCCTGTGTGCCCCACCACAACAAGTGCCTCTGCAAACGTGACGCCAATCAAGGCTCATTTGAAGACAATGAGGAGAGTAAGAACTCACTATGAAGCTACTTTAGGAATGTAATTGTGTGAAGGTGACCTTTAGTAACCAACAATAAGAATTAAATATCACAAAAAACGTGTCTCCGTTTTCTCTTCACATGGAAATAAAGACAATACCAAGGCTAAACGCAGCAAAGAAATCGTTTTATTCATCCTTCCAGACAACATCAAACCAAGTGCAAACACAGCAAAAATTCAGTTCGCCATCACACCAGGTGGAATTGAAGACAATACCACGGCTAAGCGCAGCAATGAAAAACGTTTTATTCATCCTTCCAGACAACATCAAACCAAGTGCAAACATAGCAAATTTTCAGTTCGCCATCACACCAGGTGGAATTGAAGACAAATATCCGGGCTAGTTCGTAGACATTGAAAGCATGTTCCCCTCACCTGGAAACAATACTATCAATGCCTCGGCCGGCCTACCGACTCAATTCATAGAACTTGAGCCAAGTGTAGAAAATCACTTGAGCCAAGGATTATATTTCAGTTTCACATGCCCGACTTTACCTTCGTTTTTCCCTTTAATTTTTTAGTTCTTTAATTTTATTTTACGCTTTAACCTTCTTTGTTTTAAGTTTATGTCATTGCGGTTTGGGTTATTTCATTAGTTCCTTTGTTTATGTGGTTTGGTTTTCACGTTTTATTGTTATTTTATGTCGTTTTAACCTTCTTTGTTTTATGTTTTTTTATGTCATTGCGGTTTGGGTTAGTGATTCAGCTGAAACCTTCTTTGAAGGTTATGTTACTGCGGTTTTGGTTAGTGATTCAGCTGAGAAGGCCGTAGGCTTTAATTTTATGGTTTTTTCGGTTTTTAGGTTAGCGTTTTAGATGACCTATTGCCTTTTCACGCTAGTTTTATGTTACATCGGTTTGTGGTTAGTGTTAGCTTAGAGCGAGACAGTGTTAACTTTGCATTCCCCATTTGTAAGACGAACATGATCATGACGAAGCATTTGTGCATCACAGTCATATACCCAGATGGATAACCATAGCTCACGCATTCAATACTCTAACAATTGCATAATGGACAGATGATTCAAACATGTCAGCACAAATATATAATACGAAACATTAAACCTGGAAGGATACAACTTTGATTTCAAAGTCCGATTGCTGTGATGGCGCAGTTGAGTCTACGCAGGAAGGTCGTCGTGGTAGATCAGATCTCTGTGAATTCTTCAGGTACTGTTGACAATGGCAGTGGAGCTGCTACACGTGATGAACAATACATACTACAATTTACATCAACATGCATAACAAACGTCAGAAAACGTCAATGTCCGTCTGGCGTGTAATGCCATTGCGCCTACCCATCAATTGGGTGACTCGCATACATAGCTGTAGACACTACAGCAATATACCTCTCCTTTCCCATATGCCACACCTTAGGGAATTGCAAAGATTTGACACGGCAAATCATGCACAGTTACCACCAAATCACCTCTGAGCACCTGCCGGGACTCGAACTGGTTTGCCTGCGCCAGCTACCGTTCCGCCGCTAATGCCTCTCCTCTAAGGGTCGACCCTTCACTCCCATGCAACACCATCATTTCGTCCTGCTTCCAGGAGAAATCAACCACCGTTTGCGCTTGCTTACTGCCAAGTCGCCTCTGAGCGCCTGCCGGGACTCGAACTGGTTTGCCTGCGCCAGCTACCGTTCCGCCGCTAATGCCTCTCCTCTAAGGGTCGCCCCTTCACTCCCATGCAACACCATCATTTCGTCCTGCTTCCAGGAGAAATCAACCACCGTTTGCGCTTGCTTACTGCCAAGTCGCCTCTGAGCGCCTGCCGGGACTCGAACTGGTTTGCCTGCGCCAGCTACCGTTCCGCCGCTAATGCCTCTCCTCTAAGGGTCGCCCCTTCACTCCCATGCAACACCATCATTTCGTCCTGCTTCCAGGAGAAATCAACCACCGTTTGCGCTTTTGCTTACTGCCAAGTCGCCTCTGAGCTTCGCCGGGACTCGAACTGGTTTGCCTGCGCCAGCTACCATTCCGCCGCTAATGCCTCTCCTCTAAGGGTCGCCCCTTCACTCCCATGCAACACCATCATTTCGTCCTGCTTCCAGGAGAAATCAACCACCGTTTGCGCTTGCTTACTGTCAAGTCGCCTCTGAGCGCCTGCCGGGACTCGAACTGGTTTGCCTGCGCCAGCTACCATTCCGCCGCTAATGCCTCTCCTCTAAGGGTCGCCCCTTCACTCCCATGCAACACCATCATTTCGGGATCCTGCTTCCAGGAGAAATCAACCACCGTTAAGGGTCGCCTTCACTCTTACTGCCAAGTCGCCTCTGAGCGCAACCGGGATTCGAACTGGTTTGCCTGCGCCAGCTACCGTTCCGCCGCTAATGCCTCTCCTCTAAGGGTCGCCCCTTCACTCCCATGCAACACCATCATTTCGTCCTGCTTCCAGGAGAAATCAACCACCGTTTGCGCTTGCTTACTGCCAAGTCGCCTCTGAGCGCCTGCCGGGACTCGAACTGGTTTGCCTGCGCCAGCTACCGTTCCGCCGCTAATGCCTCTCCTCTAAGGGGCGACCCTTCACTCCCATGCAACACCATCATTTCGTCCTGCTTCCAGGAGAAATCAACCACCGTTTATGCTTTTGCTTACTGTCAAATTAAGCCTCTGAGCCCCTGTCGGGACTCAATGTGTTTCAGTTCTGCTACACCGTGGCGGCATCGAACATCTTCGGGAGAACCAATGACGAATAGCATGAGCAACGTCGCGCGCCGTTACACAAGCTAAACACCAAGGCAACGAAAAGCTTGATCATGGTGGAGGTCGGAATTATCCCGCTATGCACTACCTCGGTTCCCCCATCTTTCCGACCTCCGTCGGCAGACGTGGACGGCAGCGTCGCAATTTTCACATCGCATGGCCCGTCGCATCGTCTTGCCCGGGAACATAGGCAAATTTCTGAGCCAGTGGCCAGCCTGGCTCTTGTCCCCATATAAAGAATACCCGTAAATACGTTGGATAGTTAGACTTTCGCCTGAGAGTACTATGCATTTTAAAAAGTTAATAAATACTTTATTTGAAGGGTTAGAAAAACGCCCTTTTGCATGCACCTCCGCCATTGAATGGGCTTTCTGGCAATATAAGCCAATTTGATTTCTGTCTTTGGACAGAAAAGTTATATAGGATTTCCTGCGGAAATATAGCAAAACATGACGATTTTTACAAACAAACAACAAATTTTAATTTTCAGGATAGATCCAATCTGTGTTCACCACCGTCACCGACGTCAAAAAGCTTTCTAATGATACCAATACAGGTTTGTTGCAGATAGGTATAACGGAGTTAGAAGCAAACAAAGACGCGATAAGGCAAAGACTGAACAAGGGCGCATTTGAAAGGCCGACCACACAAGAAGCGGCGGTATAAACCGGCGTGCGTAACGTCTCAGCAGAACATCGCACATGTCTGAGTTATACGTCGTTAGGAGCGTACTTTCGAGGGCTTTCGACTGCATTAGACATAGTGAAAATCGGACCATGGACATATAAATTATAGCCGAACACTACATCTGCTGATGGCACAGGTGACACGAACACCACAGACGGCGGCAATTTCAGATGTGTGGAGCACCGTTGCAAAATACTCCACATGTGCATGTTATACATCGTTAGAAGCGCACTGGAAAGGCCTTTCAAATGTAGTTATTAAGAATCGTATTATGCATAATGAATTTATATGACAAAAAACATCTTCCACTGATAGCACATGGGACATGGAAATTACCATTATATACGGGCATCTAAAGTACATTTGCGCAGCGGCGTAAGTGTGCATGTTTACATCGTTAGAAGCGCACTGGAAAGGCCTTTCAAATGCGTTATAGATATTACGAATCGTATTATGCATAATGAATTTATGCACAAAAAACATCTTCCGCCGATAGCACATGGGACCGGGAAATGACCATTATACACGAACAACACTGGTACCTTTGCGCAACTGCACAAATGTGCATGTTATACATCGTTAGAAGCGCACTGGAAAGGCCTTTCAAATGCGTTATAGATATTAAGAATCCAACTTTGCATAATGAATTTATGCACAAAAAACATCTTCCTCCGATAGCACATGGGACCGGGAAATGACCATTATACACGAACAACACTGGTACCTTTGCGCAACTGCGCAAATGTGCATGTTATACATCGTTAGAAGGGCACTGGAAAGGCCTTTCAAATGCGTTATAGATATTAAGAATCCAACTTTGCATAATGAATTTATGCGGAAAACATCTTCCGCCGATAGCACATTGGAGACGGAAATTACCATTATATACGGACATCTAAAGTACCTTTGCGCAGCGGCGTAAATGTGCATGTTATACATCGTTAGAAGCGCACTGGAAAGGCCTTTCAAATGCGTTATAGATATTAAGAATCCAACTTTGCATAATGAATTTATGCACAAAAAACATCTTCCGCCGATAGCACATGGGACCGGGAAATGACCATTATACACGAACAACACTGGTACCTTTGCGCAACTGCACAAATGTGCATGTTATACATCGTTAGAAGCGCACTGGAAAGGCCTTTCAAATGCGTTATAGATATTAAGAATCCAACTTTGCATAATGAATTTATGCACAAAAAACATCTTCCTCCGATAGCACATGGGACCGGGAAATGACCATTATACACGAACAACACTGGTACCTTTGCGCAACTGCGCAAATGTGCATGTTATACATCGTTAGAAGGGCACTGGAAAGGCCTTTCAAATGCGTTATAGATATTAAGAATCCAACTTTGCATAATGAATTTATGCGGAAAACATCTTCCGCCGATAGCACATTATGGTTTGATCATCTTTCCCTGTTACTGTTACCTTTCCCTTCCCCCTACCTTCCACTATCCACCTAATTTATTACCTTTTGGGCTTGATGAGTTTGCCTTTGCCTTTACTTTTGCCTTTTCCTTTCCCCTTACCTTTGGGGTTTGGGGGCTGGGGCGCTGTTGGAATGGACGCCGAGGCAGGTTCCTCACCGTCGTTTGATGCACTAGCTGCTTGTTTGATGACACCGGCTACAAATGCACACTCACTAGCAGCCTGTAAGGGTGTTTTTTTAGCATAATATTTATCTACTGTTTTTGGGCCATGTGCAAGATAGTCACTGGCCATCTTACGTTTTGCAGCATCATCGGGATGCTGCCTTGCCACTTCAGTCTCCAAAGCTTTTCGAACATCCGTGGCTGTAAATGTCTTACGTTTATTTCACTCGTTGGGTTTAAAGACACCTCTTTCGCCCTGGAAGCGGGCCAACTCGAGGGACATGTTACCCACTTCGGTACCATTGTCCACCTTTCTGAAGAAAGGCGACTTTTCCGGCTGGACATCTTCAGGCATGTCACCACGTATATACCGGCGGTAATCCCTGAACATGTTGTACTCCTCTTTGCACAAGGTTATGCTGACCAGGAAGCTCGTGGACGTCTTGTGGTCCATGAACGAAATTTGGTACCTGTCGCCAACGGATCGTGCCTTATCAAAGTCAGCCAACTTCATACAGGATGCCACCGAAGGTCTTTGGGCATGACCAAGTTGAATTATCCCACAGGACAGGTACCGCATCACCAGGCGCTGATCGTCATCGGATTGTCGATCTGCCTTGGCCCGATCCAGGATGTCCCTCACCTCCTGTCTGGTTGCAGGATCTGTGTATCCCTTTTGAGCAACGGAAATGGATGGCGGTTGCCTGGTTTCATCTCTGAATTCTGCAACAGATTTATTGGCTTCCTCGCGTTTATATTGTTTACTTACACCTGTATATGAACAATTTGTAGCACTTGTAAACCTACGCAAATTATCGCAAACCCTTGGTGACATTTTAACATATGTTTGACAGTAGGATTTGACTGCTGCCATGTAATTTTTAATGGCACCTGCAGAAACCCCGTTTTGCGAAAATACCATGTTGAAATGATGTATTTCATCTACGTGCTCAAATATATCAAAATTGATACAAGCCATATTACTATTTGGGAATACCTGTTTTTGGATAAAATAGAAAAACTTAGAAACGCGGCGACATGTGTCCCCAGCATTACGCCCTGCTTTTTTAAGAATATTGGTTAAATATTGCTTAAACCCTGAAAGTGTGGGTTCACTTTCAGGGAACCTATCATATAAGCCAGAGTTAGTTAGATTGACTGACTGAGTTGTGTTGGTAATTATACCGAGTACCATTTCTGGTCGACCCAGTTAAACCAGTACTGGTACTCGGCATTGGATTATTATTTGAAGGAGAGGCTACAGGTGCGTCCTCTCCTTGTATTGTGTGGCCAAAGTGTTTTAGTACCCTGATGTACTCAGGGATTTGGTTTTTGTTTATTGTGAATGTGCCACAAAATGCCAATAGAGCCGACATGGACACAAGCTGAGTAGCTGTATAAGACTCGCTTTGGCGGCGATTTTGGGTATGAATGGCGTTTATAGCAGCAGTAGAACTGTTAGGATAACATTTTTTTAAATGCGCAACGCCTTTGTAATATGTTTTGCACTTTTGACAAACCACTGATACATTTGTGGAGGGCATACTGGCAAAAGATTCACTGTACTATGTTTCTGGGAGCTACAGAAAAGGGCCTTGATGTCACAGTTTTGTACTTGGATATTTTAAGAACCCTATTTATGCTATGTATCAGTTTGATATATTGAGCAGCGTAGATGACTTATTAAAAACAAGCAAAAGGTAATAAAAGTAAAGTTCACTTGCCAATAGGGATCGTCAACGCCGACTGGTATTCGTCCACTTAG
Organism: Haliotis rubra; assembly: GCF_003918875.1. Classification (NCBI taxonomy): domain Eukaryota; kingdom Metazoa; phylum Mollusca; class Gastropoda; order Lepetellida; family Haliotidae; genus Haliotis; species Haliotis rubra. The sequence goes on along the minus strand of NW_025767298.1, from coordinate 142,492 downwards.
ACACTCGGTCTGTGATGATGATATTGTGAGCATTCACTTATATTACCACGTCCCCGCCAGATAGCCAATGGAATGGTTTAGATGAAGGTCACTGTCATGTGACCAAGTCGGATGTTTTTAAGGGAGAGGAGGAAATTGTGAATTGCCCATCTCCATTCTATGCATGACGTCCATTTGGAGGGGCAAGGGCACGCCAAAAGGTGTGAATTGCCCATCCCAATGAAAACCAAGCATTCTATGCACATGGCCGAAATCAGTCGGGCGACAAGATTATAAAATCACAAAGCTGCTTATCAAAAGGAGGATATCTTCACGGTGACGAAATTAAATTTGCTGATTAGTGGTACATCTCCGGAAATCACCTGCCACGCCTCAGACTAAACAGTAAACACAGCAGAGTGATGGACAGCTAATGAAGTGATAATTAGATTTACAGGAAGCTAGAGATGTGCATGTATATACAACGAATCCACGAGGACAGGTCAAACAGACGTTATAAAAACAATGATGATACGTAGATGTGATATATAGAGTGTGATATAAAGCTAATTAAGTGACAATAGCGGCGGCTTTTGTGATAAAGTATAGCTGTCATAACGCCGACGGGCCGACGGAGCATGCACGCCAGATCATAGATTTGATCCGGTTTCAGCAAAATATAACGGCGCGCAGAGCCCGACTATCAGGTGTGACTCGAATGCACATTATACCTTGGCAGAACCGCATTTTCAAGGGCTTTCTGATACACTAACATTATAAATAATAACACTACAGGTATTGCTGTTATGGTTAGATTCCAAACGCTTGTCCTTTTAGTTATGTCAAGCATGTTCATTCCTGTATTGCTCAACTATCTAATGTCGCACAACAACATATTACATATTCCCAGAATCCCACATGAATGATCTTGCAAATGCACTATAGATGTAAATATTAACACCGCCGGTATAGGCGGTGTACAAATTCATCTACATTCCGCCAATCTATATCACGTCCCTTATATTTTGCAGTTCGCACATTAATACTCATATAGCTCCACCACTGAATGTGCAACATGTGCGTATTATACATTGTCTAAAACACGCCTTAATAGGCTTTCAAACGCGCTATAGAAATGTATATTCTGAGGTGATGTGTAAGAATAGTAGCCGTTATATCACGACTGCGCGATGTTGGCGAAAATTGCTATATCACAGAAGAATTGAACTTCAGTAAAATTACACAAAACATCACGTCGGAGTTTCAATCTGGACTGGTTACCAGGGGCAGCACAATATTCACGTTTGCATATTTGGAGAGAGCGTTTCCCAAGGTTTCCAAGAACGTATAACATGCATAGATATGACAAAGTAGAAGGCTTGAAAAAATGCCATGGCGCAGGCGACTTCCACCGGAGGCTGGGTGGAACAAGTTTCTTCCACCGGGGCCTACGTGGAAGAAAAACGCACAGCTTAAAATCACAGAAACCTTAATTGCTCGGCTATAAAGTTGCGTAAAACAAACGGAAACATTCTCCGTGTAGCCACAGGGCACATCTATCCAACAACGCGCGGCATGCGCGTGTAAGGCGATTTATGCAGCCCCCAAGGGAGCCGTGCTGAAATAGGTGATACAATCGCGTGTTCTCTAACGAGGCCCCTCTAGTTTCCAAATTAAGAAAAAAATATGCGTAGAATTCATGCTTGTGTTTGTATGACAAATAATGTCAAAGCATGTATTTCAACAGCATATTTTGTTCTTGCAAGTTAGTGCCGGATTGATTGACTATGCAAGTTACTTAACAATGTGAAAGTTAAAATAAATATACTTGTGCACATTATATATTGCACTTGCATACCCCACTTGTAATATGTAGTTATCTGTTCACTGTGATATAATTTCTTACTCCTGTGTTAATACATTCAGTTAAAACTTTATATTGACTGCAGATTTGGCTTTATGTCATTTGTCATTTAATTACCCAGACACGAGTGTCAGTGTGTCAATTCTGACTGTACTGGTAGTCCTGATTTGACACTTGTGCACGACTATATGATAGTCACATTAACCTTACCTGGGTACTTTCATTACTAATTAACTGTGTCATGGTAGTATATATCATGAAATGGGAGAATACATTAATTGAATCAAATGGTTTCCATTAATATAAGCCAATACTAACAATGTTGATGTCCGATGAAGGAAAGGCAATATTTGATTAATTTAAATGATTATGTCATATTTTATGTCATCAAACTGAAATTAGAAGCATATTATGTGGTTATCTCTATAGCATGCATTATAAGCTGCCATTTGATATGCTACATGACTATGTTGTGATAGGTTTATGAAAACATGTTTGTCTCGAAATGGTGTCGCCAGCAATTTTGGGAACTCATATTCAATCACCCGACAATGACACTGAGAACTGATTATGTATACGTTGGACACTTTCAATAACATGCCGTTCCCCATGTGATCTTTAGTAAATCACGGTAGTCTAAATATTCAGATGTGGTCATATGATTCAGCTAGCAGACTGAACATTTATGTTAGTTATGTATTCTTATTATTCTGTCTGAGTATTCTGTTGGGATGTAGCAAAGTCGCGCCTATCATTTACAACCTCCATAAACATAGAAGATTATTTTAGTAATTGATAGCACATGTACTACGTGTCTTACTGAAGATTTACCTGATCATTCTCTACGCATATTTCTCAGCTGCGCTGCATCACCAGTATTATGTTCTCCAATATAATATGAAGTGTCCTCACTTCCGTGTAATCTGGGCAATTGTTTATTGTAAGGTATATTGTCAGTAAGGTTTATGTAATTATTAATTCACATGATTTTCATATGTATTTAACCGCCTCCGTGGTGTAGTGGTTAGAGCGTCCGCCCGGAGAGCGGAAGGTCGCGGGTTCGATGCCCGACCGCGTCATACCAAAAGACGTTAAAATATGGTACTTGTTGGTCCCTGCCTGGCGCTCGGCATTAATGGGTACAACAAGGACTGGTCGGCTCGTAGTCAGGATAATGTGTCTGAGTGGGGTATTCATGCTTCACTGCGGCATGGTATCTCAGTGAGCTAGCACTATAAAACCAGCTTAAGTCTGGGCTCGTACAAGCAGCCGCACATACACATACATACGCATGAACGTCGTCATATGAGCGAAATATTCTCAAGCACGACGATAAACCCAATTTCACCTCACCTCACTTGTTGGTCTCTGTCTGGCGCTCGGCATTAATGGGTACAACAAGGACTGGTCGGCTCAGAGTCAGTATAATGTGTCTGAGTGGGGTATTCATGCTTCACTGCGGCATGGTATCTCAGTGGGCTAGCACTATAAAACCAGCTTCAGTCTGGGCTAGTACAAGCAGCCGCACATACACATACACACGAATACTCGTCATCATATGAGCGAAATATACTCAAGTACGACGTAAAACCCAATTTCACCTCACCTCTAAATGCCTTTCAAGAACATCATATACTTACATGTATGTATCCTCTACGTACAGTGTATATAGTAAATAGAGAATACTAAACGATCGATGTCCCGTGTAATACCATATTTTTGAAACGAGTGAATGGTTTGATATCTAACAAGCGAGAGCGAGTAAGATACCGATACCATTCACGAGTTTCATAAATATGGTATTACATGGGACACAGTTTAGTATTTTATTTATTACTCGCCCAACATGAGCAAAATAATATCGAGCACAGTACTTCTTTCCAGAGAATCCAACGAGTGTGATGACCCTCAGCTTTCCGCGAGTCCAGCAAGGTCTATAATAATACTATTGTGACACAGGTCATAGCATTGTGACGTCATAACTGTAAACGGGCGGTGGGGTAGCCTAGTGGTCAAAGCGTTGGCTCGTCACGCCGAAGACCCGGGTTCGAATCCCCACATGGGCACAATGTGTGAAGCCCATTTCTGGTGTCCCCCGCCGTGATGTTGCTGGAATATTGCTAAAAGTGGCGTAAAACTAAACTCAGTCAGTCAGTCGTCACACCGAAGACCCGGGTTCGAATCCCAACATGGGTACAATGTGTGAAGCCAATTTCTGGTGTCCCCCGCCGTGATGTTGCTGGAATATTGCTAAAGGCGGCGTAAAACCAAACTCAGTCAGTCAGTCAGTCAGTCATAACTGTAAACCAGTTTTATGTCATACGTACGGCACCACGTGATGTTATTACACAATGTGTAATAACATTGTAAAATTATTAAACAGTGATATCTTCAACGGGTGAGTAATATAATTTTTTTTTAGACTGTGGGCTAAGTTCTCTTCCAGCGGACACATATTAACATGTAGTGAATAGCGGATCTTAATATTTATGCATGTGACCTTTGACCGATTGTGAATTGACAGTTATTAATTTATCTTATTATAGGATATTTATACAGCACACATATTCACGCAACTTGTACATGCCCAGGGCGCTGGAGTGTTCCCTTGATCAACTCATTTTCTGGCATTGTTTTAACCATCTCAACTCCCTGGGGAGTATTCAACTATGCAGCCTCTTCCTCACAATGTGAACTGACAGTTAGGAATCATGGTCGGGATCCGACCATTCACTCCTTGATTTACCGGCTCCGGACCAGGCGTTACGGTTCTGTGGTACTTATCCTTCACTGACCTTTTACCATATGGTCTCTGCTTTTACAGACACACACACGAAACAAGTTGTCATAAGTACTTATGACAAAGGTAACAAGTATATCTAAATGTAATCTACGTATGTATATATATATCGTCTACGTATATGTTTTGTTTGTTGTTTAACTCCACACTCAGCAATGTACCAAATGTGATACGATGTCATGTGTCAACTAAGTCACGGGCCAGGGTCCCGTTCCTCAAAGCGCCGTAACTCTAAGATGATCGTAACTCCCATACTTTAACATAGACTTAGGACAGTCGTAGCGCTACGATCGCTTTGAGGAACGGGGCCCTGATCACCCAATCCCGTTTTTCGTCATTTACGACAAGCATGGGATGCTGAAGACCACTTCTAACCACAGGGGTTCGAATCACTGTTTGGACAATGATTTATAAAAATAAAAATCTAGACTTTTGCAATCGTATATTGTTTTGATATGTTATGATTAACGTATGTTCCAAATTTCAACGAAATCGGTGAAGAAATGATGTTTTTAGAAAATTCTACCGCTCCACTCATGACGTAAAATGTTTTTTAGAAACTTCTACCGCTACACTCATTACATAAAATTTTATGGAATGCGTGTAGTTATTATTATTTCTATAAATGTTTCAGGGTGAATTATCGACGAATAAATGGTCCTTTGTGCAATCATCATCATCATCATTACACATTTGTAATGCGCTGGTATCCATGCAGTCCATGCTCAAAGCGCAGATAACAAATTACACAGTTATAGTTGAAAAGGCTGTCCTGAACAAATATGTTTTTAACTGGGATTTGAAAGTGACAAAGTCAGTACAGTCCCTGAGATTCTATGGAAGTTTGTTCCAGGCCACTGGTGCTGCATAGGCAAAGGATCTGTTTCCATACTGCACTGTTCTAGTTTTAGGGACAAGAAGAAGACATTTACATACTGTGAACGGAGCGAACGAGAAGGCTTGTACAGAGAAAGAAGACTGGATAAATATGTTGGGGCAGTTCCACACAGACAGCGGAAGACCAGGCAGAGAAGTTTAAACTCAATTCTGAAATCCACGGGCAGCCAGTGTAGAAAGTATAGAAGAGGAGTGATATGGTCATTCTTCCTGGATCTTGTCACCACAATGCGTGTTGCTACATTCTGGACTCTTTGTAGCTTTCGTATCTGAGACTTGGTTGCACCGGCCAACAGACAGTTGCAATAGTCAAGTCTGCTCATGACAAGGGATAGAACAAGAGTTGTTGCTGTTTCAGTTGTCAGGTATTGACGGATATTGCCAATGTTCCGGAGTGAGATGAAGCAGGTCTCAACTAGATTAGAGACATGATTGTCAAGTGACAAATTTGAGTCTAGGATTACACCAAGATCTCTGACATGATCTGCGAAAGGAATATGTGAGATGTCGAACTCGAAGGAATCAATAGCACACAGATCCCTCCGTTTCACTGGACCCAGGAGAATAGATTCCGTCTGCTGCTATTCAATTTTAGTTTATTTACTAGCATCCAGGATTTGATACTGACACAGCATTGGGACATGTCTCTTGAGGCAATATCTGTTTGGTCGTTGTCAGGAGTGAAGCATCTGTAAGCCTGTGCATCATCTGCATAGTGATGACGATTCATACGGTACTCATCACTTACGCTTCCGAGCTCTGTTATGTACAATGTGAACAGGACTGGTCCTAGGACCGACCCCTGTGGAACACCATACTTGATGCTGGCCGAGTCAGAGTAATGACCATCCATGATGACGGTCTGAACACGACCCGACAGATACGACTGGAACCAAGTAAGAGCTGTTCAGTTAATCGAGAAATCACACCTGAGACGATGAATGAGTTTGTCATGGTCGATGGTATCAAAGGCACTGCTGAAATCGAGAAGGGTTAATATACCAACTTTGTGTTTATCAACACCACGCCTCAGATCATCAAGGACCTTGACTAGTGCCGTCTCAGTGCTGTGATGACCACGATATGCAGACTGGAGATTGTCATACAAGTCGTGTTGTTGGAGATGTTCTGACAGTCTAACACACACTGCACGTTCTATGAGCTTGGAGACATAGGTGAGGTTAGAAACCGGTCTATAATTGCTAAATTCATCACAATCCAGGTTTGACTTTTCAGCAATGGTTTTATAAGTGCTGATTTGAACACATGAGGCATTTCACCAGATTCAAGGCTCGTGTTGATGATAAACGTCAAGACTGGGAGAAGGACGTCAAGGTTGTTTAACAGCACGGACGTTGGTAAAGGATCGAGAGCACATGATGTGGGTTTACATCTCTTGATCAGCTTGAGTACTTCCTCCTCACTGAAAGATCTGAATTTAGTGAGCTTCTGCTGATTATAAACACTACTGTCACTGGACCGACTGATAGTTTCAAGATCAACTTCACTAGGGTCAGACACAGACATGTTTCCATCTGTCATAGAGTCACGGATCAATAGCTCACACCCGTAGCGTGTATTTGTCGTTGTGTTACGTTCACTGCCCTGCTACACTTAAATTAAAAAAAGTTGGAATTGATATTATTTTTTACAGATTTATGCAAAGAATTGTCATTTGGATATATTTTGACATTAATTAATCTTAACATGGCTTCCAAACATTTATGGCGGGAAGACTGGGTTACTTGTTGACTTGTATACATTCTTACTTCTCTGCCGGAATGAGATTGACACACTCCTACAAGCTCTCCGCAGCGAATTGCCGTAGTCTAGTAGCCCAAAAAGCATTGTCCAGAGGGTATCATCTGGTAGCATGCACAGTTGTGGAGCTGGGTCACAGCGGATACGAAACTACATCAAGTGGAGCTATTCCAAGATGGCGGGCCGAGGCTGGGGAAGGGGAAGAGGACTTCTATCAAGCAACGTGACTGCAGTCGCTCCCGGAAGTGGAGATTACCAGGTTTCGTAAAAGAATTTAACTCTGTTTTATGTACCTTTCATTTGTTATCGATGTATCATTCATTGGATCAATCGGCACATGCTACCGGCATGGGCTTTGTTCGGTTTTCGATCAGATCATTTCTTTGTTTATCATTCTGGACTCTCGTATGAACTGAATAGTGTTTTTATGATGTGATTGCCGATGTCTGTTAAGTGGATTTTCTCTTTGTTTAAGTCGTGGCGAATTGGAATCCGTTTTTATAACCACTATGATCATCATACTGATGATGATGATCATTATTTTACCAGCTGTTTACAAAACAAGAGTGAAGTTTGCTGGTCGCACGTTATCTCAGCGCTTCATACTCAGACTTCTGGGTCTGGCTTCACAGATCTCAGGTGGGGTACCCATACAGTTTGAGCGTCAACTCGCTATGCTGAAGACCTGGGTTCAATTCCCAACATTTCTGGTGTTCCCCCCTGTGATATTGCTGGAATAATTGCTAAAAGTAAAGCTGAAGGGGTCGTTGTCGGCACAGGTACTACAGATACATACCCCAGGTACCTTTCTGTATGCAGATATGTACCCTAAACAAAGTCAAAATACAGAAACGTACCCGGTACCCTAAAAGGCGGACGAGTCCATATTCCGCAATCCAAAAGCGAAACCGTATGTAGTTGTTCCCGTTCAACTGATTCCGAGTGGTATTCATGTGCATCGCAAAATATCTGTTACTGTGTATTCTCATTACTTACATAACGCAATCAAATGTATCTAATACAACAGTATGACAGTTCCGGTCAATAATACGACACAATGGGAATGGAATCGTCCTAGGGTACGTTTCTGTATTCTCATTATGGCCAAGGTACGTTTCTGTATACAGAAACGTACCTGGGGTACATATCTGTAGTACCCGTGCCGACAACGACCCCTTCAGCAAAAGTAAAAGCGCCGTGAAACCATACTCACTCACTCACAGGTCTCTGGTACCTATTTGATCTTTAGGGTTGGATATGTTAGTCAATAGTGTTAACGTAGGTTGCACTCAATGCTATCCTCATCCCATGGATCCCCTTCCAGATCGTTACAGAACCGTAGCCTAAATTCGTGGATCGCAGTAATTATTTTCTATCTGTGTAATCAAATCTGGTACCGTATGACGTCATGAAACAGTACCTTTGATGTACACACATTGCCTCGCCTCGCTGACAAAATGTTCTGAACCTCTGCATTACACTGAGATAAATAGCCCAAGATGCCTCATACCAAATTTTAGGTTTACAAAATGTCATGTAAAAAGAGATACTGTTAGCACCAGCCTTCTCACATCTCGTCGTCTGCTTTCCTAGATGTCAATAAACAATAAGTCACGTGACGTAAGGTGATGTCCTCTGTCAGAATTTTGAAAAACAAATGTTTCAATCATGAGTGAAATATTGGTCATTTTCAATTTGCTGAATCAATGAATAAAATAATCAGTGAGTATACAAATGTTAGAGGTACCCTCTCCGATTAAACATCCCCTCACAATCTTTTGGGTTGGGCACAACTTACCAATCAAACACCCCTTGACGATCCTCAGGCACCCATTTACGATCAATAGGGTAACTTGTGAGATAGTGTATGGATCAGCTACCCTTTTCAGCGAATAACTCCCAACACAATTTACAGAAATTCAATACATTTGAATCAACTTTCAATATTTGAGGAGAAAATGGCTGCATGCGCAGAAAGCTAAACAATCTGGTGCACGAGCATGGATTATTTGTGATAGAGTCCGTAGTCCTGGAGTAGGACTTGGTTTCAAGTTGTTGATTTTTGGGTCGGCAATAAAATTAGGGTCGGTCAGGCAATGAGAAACACAGAAAATATAAATGCTGCCCTATATTACAGTAATCGATCAGGATTAAATGGTTGACCATCCATGGGTAATTTTTCTTCCCCGAACATGTGTCCAAACATCATTTCAGGTAGATTTCAGATAAATATCATGTGGAGTAACATTGACTGGACCAAACATCTCTAGTCATGTGGCTGAGGATGCAGACTGTTATCGCGTTTTTGTGTGACATGCAGAATTTCTCTGTCTGTAATCAGCAGTCACGCGAATGAGTAACCCCCTCTCAGGTAGTCACTTGTACGCGTAACGGGGGACCGTCTCGCGTACACGTTTCCTCCTGTACTGGTTATAACATTTAAGAACAATGCAGCCTTGTTTTGTGACAGCATTAGTTTGTTTGGTATCTTTCGAAGTTTCATAATCTACTTAAAACATATGTTCAAACCAATCAATAGCTGTCTCATATCAGTATAGAGCGTCTGCCCAGAGAGTGGAAGGTCACGGGTTCGATCCCCGACCGCGTCGTACCAGAAAACGTTAAAATATGGTACTTGTTGGTCCCTGCCTGGCTCTCGGCATTAATGGGTACAACAAGGACTGGTCGGCTCAGAGTCAGTATAACGTGTCTGAGTGGGGTATTCATGCTTCACTGTGGCGTGGTATCTCAGTGAGCTAGCACTATAAAACCAGATTCAGTCTGGGCTAGTACAAGCAGCCGCACATACACACGCATGCACGTCGTCATATGAGTGAAATATTCTCAAGGACGACGTAAAACCCAATTTCACCTCACCTCACCTCATATCAGTAAACAAATGAAACTAATGTACAAAATATGTTTAATGGTCAATCACCTCCAGCTATGTAAATGAACTGTTCTCTTTTTCAGGCTCTTCTAGTCAAACTTGGTCATGTGAGTGTTATTTTATTTATTTTTGTTGAAACTTTTGTGTATATCCAGGCTAGTGTACTCCGGTACAGTGGCACATGTAAAATCACTTGCCCTGATAATTTTTCCACTATACCGGATGATTTTCTTGTTCAATCTTTACCCAAACAACATGATTAACATTGGAAAGTCAACTGGTTCGACTAGGCAGCATTTCCTGGGAGAACTCCCATTCGCTGTCTGGGCTGCGTGTAGAGGGGGCAAGGGCCCTGAGCTGATGATGAACCTTACCAGCCTGACTGTGCCAGGAACACCCGAACCCTCTCTGCTGTATTTTCATCTTTAATCTGTAAAACATAATAATAATAATCATCATAATGTCCATCATGTTACATGCTCTTATAGCCAGGAGTCCAGCGCTAGTAAGTGGCCATATTATTATCATTATTGTTGCTGTATTATTTTGGCAAGTAAATATTGGTATTAGAACATAAGTTTGTACAAGCTGATCTTACAAGACCGTAAGAAATTTTACTAGCCAGGGGCTACAGACCAGTGGATAAAGTCACAGGCTGAGTTTGCTCTGCTGTCAATAATGGTACTATGTGGTACAATTATGTTCCAGATTCGAACAGCCGAAGAAGAGAAGAACAAAGAACACAATGGCGATCAGAACGCCAAGTCACCATCACCCTCACCCTCCCCATCATTGTCAACAACGACCCTCAGCGACGTAGAGGAAGCGCTGCGTAGCCTACAACTGGATGCAGATGAGTCAGATCTGAAGAAAATCAACGAGCTGGCGACTGACGCCACCAAGAGTGGGGAGGACTTGAAGAAAGTTGCAGAGATGATATATAAGAAGTGCCTCGGTGACCGCGATTTCGCCAAGTCTGGTGCCATCATTTGTCACCTAATGGCTGGGATTGAAGTGGAAGGAACCAGGTTTAGAAACTGTATATTGTCACTACTGCAGAAAGATTTTAAAGGTACACATATTTTGTGTTTTGTCTGTTTGTTTGTTTAACGCCACACAAGCTACATGGTTGTGGTCTGTAAATAATCGAGTCTGGACCAGACAATTCCGTGATCAACATCATGAGCATTGATCTACACAAATGGGTTACTGAAGGCCAATTCTAACCCGGACCTTCATGGGTCTGTTTTATCCCTTATAGTCAAGCACAAAACACAACAGAAGCAAGTAGTGAAGTGAAGATCCGGGTTAGAATTGATCTTCAACAATCCATGCTCATCATAAGAGGTGACTAACGGGATCGGGTGACCAGGCTCGCTGACTTGGTTGACACATATCATCGGTTCCCAATTGTGCAGATCGATGCTCATGCCGTTGATCACTGGATTGTCTGGTCCAGACTCGACTACTTAGACCGCCACCATATAGCTGGAGTATTGCTTAGTGTGGCGTAAAACTAAACTCACTCACTCACTAAAGGGATAAAACAAGAGCTGATTGGCTTGGAGTTGGAGTCAGTATGCTGTAGGGCTGGCTATCGACACAGATGATAGATATTGATTATCATTAACTAACTGTTGATGAATCACCGATAAATATCGGAGAAGTACCTTTGAGCAAAAATGCCAACAAAGTCTGGAAGAACTGAACATGTTTCACATCACAAGTGAGTGCCAACATTTTTGGTTGCTAACAAAACCTAAACGTCCTAAACATAATTTGGAAGCATCCCAGAAATAACAACCTAACTTTGTGTATTGTGTGAGTTGGTGTTGGGAATTGGTTGAAATCTCACAATTGATGATTGTTTCATTACCAACGAACAATCATCGAAACAATTGGTCCAGGTTGTTATTGCAGATATGTATAACATGATGCAACTTGCTACTTTAAAGTGATGACTAATATATCATGAACATAAACTTCCCCGGAGTCTTCAAGAAATATTCAGTCATGGATTTTCAGTTAGTGAAGTGAGTTTTCTAAGAATTAAACACGTTTTCATGCCCTGACAACTTCAACGATATGTTCCATTGTCAAGTATTTCAAAGACTAAAACAGTAGTTCCAAAATCGTTTATGTTCGATTATGAGAAAATGTGATCGATTGCTTGGTCGTTTGGTCACTGCGATCAATCTTCGATTATTTCAATTAATCGGAACACCACTAGTGTGAGTAAATTTAAACTTTATTTTATCACAAAAGTTTGTATGATATTGTCAATAACATAATCTTCATATCATCATTAATGATTTTTCCTATTGACGATCATTTTATCCAACCCTAGTAGCTGTATCTGAGTCAGGTATCATGTTAAACTGTTGGGACCCGTGAAGATCCGGATTAGAATTGATCTTCAGCAACCCATGCTTGTCATAAGAGGTGACTAACGGGATCGGTGGTCAGGATCGCTGATGTGGTTGACACATGTCATCGTGTTCCAATTGTGTAGATTGATGCTCATGCTGTTGATCACTGGATTGTCTGGTCCAGACTTAATTATTTACTGACTGCCGCCATGTAGCTGGAATATTGCTGAGTGCGGCGTAAGACTTAACTGATTGTATGCTCGGATCGAAATAGTGCTTAATTTGTGTGCCACAGCACAGTAAATATTCAAATGGCATAAATGAATTTTTTTCTGTGTGCCCTGCGGCATGACTAAAATTATAGAAATGAAAATAACCAAAGTTCATTTAATGGAAAGTGTGATTCCTCTGATTCAAGACCTATATTAGCACCCTATCAAACAGTATATCGGTGGCGCTCTCAGTCTCACAGCTTAAAGTTAAAGGCTGGGGTTCAAATCTATACACAGATGGGGTGTGGCCTCCTTGCCTTGTCAAAGCTGTCTTTTGATACTAAGCAATGCAGTATTCAAGTACATTCCATGAAATATCACAAAATTGACTTACCGATTCAGGCTGATAAAAAGTCATGGTATAAAGAAGTATGTTATGAAGACTCACAGCAAAAAGTATGGATGCAGAGAGTCTACAAAACATACATATTGAAAAAATATTTCTCATTTTTAAATCCAGATTTGAATTTCCCACTGTGTCAGGTGGCCAGAGGAGGTGCGTTTCCATAGAAACAAGCCTTGGAGTGGGGGAAATGTTTCATTCAGGGTTTCATATTTCAGGCAGACTGGGACAATGCCCCCCTACCCCACTCCCCTGACACCATGCTGTGCAGGGCTGGGGTTGTACACTTATCTGATGCTGACATCTCTTTGCTGAAGATTGTATATTCAGAATAAGTAAAATTTGATGTTTTATATATGCTAATCTAATTAATCTCTTCAGTCATCAAATATGTAGTGAAAGGGTTGTTGGACATTTACTATAAGGCACATGTTTATTCTAGTAGTCAGGGCTACAGATAAGGGGCGTACAGGCGTAATGTACGCCTCAAAATCAATTAAGTACGACATAATATAAGATTTCAAGCGTATCGTGTACACACATAAATACATTCGTGATCGCCGTGAAGTTTCTTTTAAAAACACGATTTGACACATAAGGAAACCCCGACAGTAGGAATCCCTTACCATGCAACGATTTGCGTCACCATTTTTCGATAGGCTAAAAACTACACTGTTCCTATTTATATCCAGTCGGACCTGACATTTCGCGCATCACACTTGTCGCTCAGTTATTTCTCACGCGTCTTCAAATACAAATACATGGTTGGAAATAGTGATCGATGAATCGTCCAGACAAACCACATCAACTCGCTTAAACAAATACATGTCCGTACTCCTTAAAATTCTCAGTACACCTCCACTTGCAATATGATGTGTAAGTACACTCACACCCCCAAAAGTTATCTGGAGCCCTGAGTAGTAAATTCCAAGGTTAACCTTTGACATCGCCAGGCTCTTGCCAGGCACCCATAGCCCTTACAGCCTTGTCACTCACGGGCTGATAACATCTTCACTGCTGAGGAGTAGCAAATGGGAGACTATTTGGAAACCCACGGGAGGTTTGGAGGTTTGTGCCCGGCCTTTAACATGGGTGAATCCATTGGAATTCCAGGGATATCCTGTTTTGGATGATCACATAGTTTTTGGGGTTAGTTCATGGGTCAAGGACAAATGAAACTGAACTATTCTTGCAGTCTTAATAGTGTTCAAGAATTCCAGCTCTCAAATATACAGGATTAACTGATGTTTACTGATTTATTAAACAGTAAATTGAAATGTGAAAAGGTATGGGCATGCATATTTTCACAAGGGTATACAGGGTTCGAAATACCCCATATATTAGTGTGCCATGGCACGGTAATTATTGAAATGGCACGGCTAAAAAATGTTCTCGGTGCCCTTTTGATACACCTGATTTTTCAGAGACATAACTCACATTTAGTCATTTAATCCCCAAAACAATTATTTTTTTCCAAATTAAATAATACCATACGTATTTGAATGCTCATAAACCCATTTCTTTATTTAACAATAAATTTCAAATGATCATCATCATTGTCATTTTTTCTAAAAACGTGGGCATACTCAATTTCTGAAAGGCACACCTAAAATATTTGTCAGGTGCCCTAAGGCACACTTAGAAAAAAAAGTATTTCTATCCCTGGTATAAAAAAATTGTCGGAACCATGCATTTCTATACCTGGCATGGTGTGTCAGTGAGTCACATTGCCATATACATGATTTCTGGTGTCCCCTGCTGTGGTATTGCTGGAATATTGCTTAAAGCAGCGTAAAACCATACTCACTCACTCACTCACCATATACGTGAAATAGTCATTCTGTTACACCCTCATTATTCCAGACAAATACAGGTATACACATTGCCGGATAAGTGTAATAATCATCAATACTCAGGGGTGGAAATAACTTTAAAAATAAAATTGCTAGTGTACTCCGGTACAGTGGCACATGTGAAATCACTTGCCCTGAATTTTTTTCCACTATACCGGCCGTTTTTCTTGTTGAATTTTTTAAATAAACAACATAATTAACATTGGAAAGTCAACTGGACACCGGTACAGTGTGATATACGAATTTGCTTGCCTGACAGAAAAAAACACTGGACTCGGACGTCGGGCAATGGGTTATTTCCACCCCTGATACTCTGTAAACCTCTTTTCACCCACCTTGTGATCATCACAGATAAAGAAGAGATCAGAAAGACTTCATCTGTGAGATTCCTGGGTTTCCTGGCCACGCTGTGCCAAGTGTTCGACCACATGCGGACAGCGACGGGGGAGCTGTTCAAGCCGCTGGTCGGTCCCATCTGTGAGAGCATGGAGATGATCTTGGAGCAGGAGACGGACACCACGGCTGACGAGTGTGAATTCCTCACGTTGCAGGTGTGTATTGTACATTTAGATACATCCAGGGGTTTACCATGACTCACAGACATCTGGGTCTCGGGACCCCAAATTATTAGTTTTAATGTCAGTGTAGGAAAGATGTAGAAAATCTAGCCTGTCCACAGGACTGGCAGGTCAAATTTTTTACCAGTCCTGCCAAAATCTAGCCTGTCCTCCAAATATAAATAAAACACCTTCGGCAGTAAATATTCAAAAAGGTTATAATCATTATATATATGTCATTGGTTTGCTAAAATTGACCCGACATGAGGATGCACTAGATATTTTTTAACCCGTCCTCCACAAAATTCACCCGTCTCGGGCTATCTTTCCTACACTGTTAATGTCCTTGCAGGCAATTTGAGAGTCCTGTGAAGTAACAGTGTGGAGAACTGTACATTTTGATCATTACTTTCGAACCTGGAATGAATCATTGATAATCTGGACTGATGGCTGAAATGATGTACGTAACTGCTCTGAAAGAAACAGATAAACACAAAGTCAAAGATGTGTTGTGGGTACAAGTAATGTTGTGTGTCCTTCTGGACGCAGTTAATTTTTTTTATGTGTCCATTCTCTTCATTTGCGTGTACAGAACTCACATTTGTGCGTACATCTATATATCTCTGGGGTTCATCAAGATAGATGCAAGTGTGCATAATGCATTCAGCTACATCCATGTACATCTGGGATTTATCTGGAACATTGCATGTGTATACTTGCACTTGTGTCTCATCAGGAAGTGTCTCTGATCGTCATAATCTGACAATGGCAAAGCATGTACCCACTTTGTTCAACTCTGAGTTATACACCCATGGAGATCTGGGTTAGTTTGATCTTCAGTAACCCATGCTTGAGGTAACAGGCGACTGACGGAATCTGGGGGCCAGCATCGCTGACTTGGTTGACACATCGTTTCCAAACTGTGTAGATAGGGTCTCATGATGTTGAACCCGTGAAGGCCCTTCAGTAACCCATGCTTGTCGTAAGAGGCGATTTACGGGATTAGGTGGTCAGGCTCGCTGACTTGGTTGACACATGTCATCGGTTCCCAATCGCACAGATCAATGCTTATGCTGTTGATCACTGGATTTTCTGGTCCAGACTCTATTATTTACAGAACGCCACCATATAGCTGGAATATTGCTGAGTGCGGCGTAAAACTAAACTCACTCACTTTCACTCATGCTGTTGATCACTGGATTGTCTAGTCCAGACTCAATTATATACAGACTGCTGTCATATAGCTGGAATATTGCTGAGTGTGGCATTAAACAACAAACAAATATACAAAATCTTGATTTTTCTGTACAGTTACAAGCTGTTGGCAAGGAGATAGATGACATCGGCAGTGAAAGACTCGGAAAACTCATGGAAAAAGTCCGGACGAAGATAGTGAATAATGGGTGAGACTTGTCTTGAATTAGCTGGCTCTTGGGAGCCAAATGTCACTGAGTTTCATTTAGGAGAAAAACATCATGTGTTGGCCAATTTCCGGGTGTTATTGAGTATTTGAAGCGTGGGAATTCATTTGGAACCGACAGCGTTGAGGTTTCAAATGAAATATTTCTGTGCTTCAAATACTCAATAAGACCTGGAAATTGGCCAACACATGATGTTTATCGACATTGTAAACACAAAAGTAAACCAAAAGGCCCACATGGGTTTTACTGTCTGCACTCACTGACATCGAGTACGGGTACAGCAGTGAAGTGTCATCAGCTGGCCGTTTCAGCTGGTTACCATGGTAGCATCTGGAACTGCTCATTTGTGACATCATTCCGACTTTACGTCACAATATGATTTGAATGACGTCACCACTGCTGACGACGCAACAATACAATGGTGTGCGATATTTGTAAGTGTCAATACGCAGTGAATAGTCTTGCAATTTCCGGGCATCGAATACCATTCGATCATGTTTTTGAACCAATTTAGATTAAAAAACACGGTGACTATTGGTTTACAATTTAGCCTAGAAGTGAGTGAGTGGGTTTAGTTTTACGTTGCTTTTGGCAATATTCACCATTGTACCCACGTGGGAAATCGAACCTGGGTCTTCCACAAGACGAGCAAACACATTAACCATTAGTCTACCCCACCGCCCCTTTTTAGGCTAAGATAAGATGAGATAATTCTTTATTACCCCAGAGGTATATGACATGATGAAACAGACAGCATGATACATACAGACATACAAACATAGACAATAATATTTAAGACATAAATGTAATAAGTTTTATATCACTTTCATGTGAAATACTTTAATTTCATTGGTCAATGACGCTTTAACAGGAGGGTGACAACTGGAAAAAATATTACCCGCTGTCACGGTAACCACTAAACTCTCCGCCGAGAAGCTGTATCACTAACAATCGTATGATGTCATAATATGATGCATGCAGTACCCGAAGTTTGAAAACCGTTTGATTAGCTGTTTTTGAGTTCACAATGTACACATTTAGTTTACCGACTTTCACTGCTTTATTTCATATATTGAATCATTTGCACACTCAACTTTAACATAATTAACCATTTTTATAGCAGTTTTAAGCTTGTCAGAATATGTTTCACTGATTTTAAAAATCCAGTCGAGAGGCAGACGCCATTTGGTTTACATGTCATATAGTCGGTAGCGCTCTTTAAAATAAAATAAAAAATGATATTTTGTACATTTAATTACATGGCCGTAAGATAAATATGTTGTATGCTTCTCCCTCAGCTAGTACGGTCTGATGTACGCCTTTTTGTAGCAGTGTTATCTCTCGCCTACCGGCTCGGGTGACACTGCTACAAAGAGGCATACATAAGACCGTATATTACCCTCGAGAGAAACATACAATTTATAATGACCATAACTACAAGCCTAACACAACAGATAACAAAATCTTTAAGATTGCCTTAAAAGAGATATACCAACAGGAATAAAAGATTGCTTTGCTCTCTTAGATTTAACATTGGTAATAAGATATCTACAACCAGAGGGTAAAAGCTTATAATAAGAGTTTAAAACATGAGATAGGCCATTTAAAATTTCTGAGGTTAAGATTGAAAGTAGTTGAAATGTATGGAGTTTGTAAAATTCCAAAATAAGAAGAAGCTATTTTCCCTGCAACTTTCACACCTCTATTCAGCTTGTAACCATGGTAACACTTCTGTGAAGCTGTCACACTAGTTAAAAATCTCACCTACATACTTATTGCTGTCTCTTCAAGTCAATTAAAGCATCAGTCATCATCAGTGGTAGTTTCATTGTTTCACGCCAACAGAAATGGAATCATTGCCATGGTTACAAGCAGTACAAGGTTCTGGGCTTGGGTCATAAAACAAAGGTTTTGTTATTCTGTATAGGTGAGTGAGTGAGTGAGTTTAGTTTTACGCCGCCCTCAGCAATATTCCAGCTATATGGCGGCGGTCTGTAAATAGTCGAGTCTGGACCAGACAATCCAGTGATCAACAGCATGAGCATCGATCTGCGCAGTTGGGAACCGATGACATGTGTCAACCAAGTCAGCGAGTCTGACCACCCGATCCCGTTAGTCGCCTCTTACGACAATCGGGGTTACTGAGGATCAATATTCTAACCCGGACCTTCACAGGGTCTTATAGATTTAGGACAGTCTTGGCATAAAGATGGCAGATTCGTAGAACAGGGCTTTGGACTGGTTAATGTAAAAAATAATTATCCTCTGACTTTCAAATATCTCTATGTTTAAGAAAATGTGAACTTATTGAAAACAAATGAAATTTGTCCAATTTGCCGGCCAAGGGTACTTAGTACATCGGCATCAAAAACACTATGAGGCAAACATAATATGTATCATAAATACAAATATATATTTATGTATGCAATAACAATTCCGCAGTTGATGTATCATTTATTATTATCCCCCGCAACAACGAAGTTGTGGGGGATATAGAAACGAGTTCCGCCTGTCCGTCCGTGCGTGCATCCGTCACACTTTGTCCGAAGCATATCTCCCAAACTATTGGCGATAGCTTAACCAAACTTGGTACACGGGTCAACCATGATCCCCAGATGTGCCTTTAGGGGGTTAGACCCAGATGCAAATTTTATTTTTTGTGGTTTCCATGGAAACGGGACTTAGGCTGTGGCTACGAGGATTTCATCTTGTCCGGAGCAGATCTCCTAAACTATACGTGCTAGCTTCATCAGACTTGGTACACATGTCAAGCATGATCCCTAGATGTGCCTTTTGGGGTTTAGACCCAGATATGAATTTTATATGTATTCAGCGGCGTCTGTACGTCCGTCCGTACGTCCGTCCGCGCTTCCGTACGTACGTCCCGATTCTTGTTAACGCCATATCTCATGAACTGTTGCACCCAATGTCTTCAAATTTGGTGACAGCCTACATTGGGGGATTATGCAGACACCAGTCGAATTGGGTGACCTTGACCTTATTTTCAAGGTCACCACGACACTTTGACCACTTTTCTAACTCTTGTTAACGCGATATCTCATGAACTGTTGTACCCAATGTCTTCAAATTTGGTGACAGCCTACATTGGGGGATTACGCAGACACCAGTCGATTTGGGTGACCTTGACCTTATTTTCAAGGTCACCATGACACTGACCACTTTTCAAACTGTTGTTAACGTGATATCTCATGCACTGTTGTACCAAGTGTCTTCAAATTTGGTGACAGCCTACATTGGGGGATTACACAGACACCACTGTATTTAGGTGACCTTGACCTTATTGTCAAGGTCACCACGACACTTTGAACACTTTGTAAACTCTTCTTAACACAGCATCTCATCGACTGTTGTTCCCAATGTCTTCAAATTTGGTGACAGCCTACATTGGGGGATTACGCAGACACCAGTTGATTTGGGGTGACCTTGACCTTATTTTCAAGGTCACCACGACACTTAGAACACTTTATAAACTCTTGTAAACGCGATATCTCATGGACTGTTGTACCCAATGTCATCACATTTGGTGACAGTTTACATTGGGGTATTACACAGACACCAGTTTATTTGGGTGACCTTGACCTTATCTTCAAGGTCACCACGATACTTTGACCGCTTTTTAAAAGCGATATCTCATAAAACATTGCACCCAATGTTTTCACGTATGTTGACAGCCTACATTGGGTGATTATGCAGACACCAGTCATTTCAGGCATCTTGTATGTGACCCAAAAATAAAAAGTAGTAAATATAGATATTCCATTCTTTTAGCGGCGGGGGACATTGCCACATCAGTGGCAAACACTTGTTTTTGTGGTTTCCATGGAAACGTGACTTAGGCTGTGACTATGAGGATGTCATCTTGTTGCATTTCCATGGCAACAAGTTAGGCTTCAACTGAATTTGGTGGTAGTGCTCCTCTCTGGAGCAGATCTTAAAAACCTTTCAATTCTCTCCTTCCACTTTGTTGTATACACTCCAAAACATTTGACATAATCATAATTAGTAGACATTCATAAAGAGTATTTTGCCGTTGCGGGGGATATTGATGACTTTGTCTTCTTGTTCTAAGTGGAATGTGTTTTTTAATTTACAGCACATCACCACGAATACGGTGTACTCTCCTTGAAGTCCTGGAATGTTACTGTCGGAGGTTTGAGGAACCTCCAAATGACGTCACTCGTTTCTATTGCGACACAATGGCTGATATTCTGTCTGGAATGGTTGTTTGATCAAAGAATTGCTCATATCATTCACGGTTTTATCATTCGGTTTTATCATTCACGGTTTTATCATTCACGGTTTTATCATTCACTGTTTTATCATCAGTTTGATCATTCACGTTTGATCATTCACTGTTTTTATCATTCACTCTTTTAGCCTTCACCAACATCAATCGCTTTATCGATTTTTATGAGCAAGTAAAAGCAGTTCAACTGTCAGTTTCATCTTAAATAATTTGTTTAAAATTTTTAGCTTTGTTTCAGCCATTGGGATGAGGTATATATAGATGCAAAGAGTGAACCATTCATTTTGATAGAAGTGTCAGTGTTTCTCATTTACACTCAATGTCGGGAAGCTGACATGGATAAGTTGGAATGAGTGAGGCACTATGGTTTTTATGCCTCTTTAAACAATGTGTGACAATATCACATCCAGGGATCCCATAAATGTGCTGCAGACATGGGACCCTCATCCAGAGATGTAGTACAGGGTTTTCACAGGCTTGAAAAAGCCTGAAATATGGACATTTTATCCCAAAAGGCCCTAAATTTGTTTTAACCTTGAAAACGGCCTTATTTGCCAGTGATTTGGCCTATAATGGACATATATTTAGCTATACTTGTCAAGTTATGATTTTAGCAGGTTCTAATACATGATAAAAATACCTTGAAATGAGTGATAATGAATTTCCATCGCGAAGCAAAACTTTCCCAGTGCAGCGACGTATCTAAGACTTATTTCCGTCTGATGGTCGGTGCCACATTTGACCAACCTTGTGTGTATTCAACTACCTATGTGTTATCTATGTGTTTCTATAGTTCATTAAAATTGTTAATTGGGCCTTGAAAGCCCCTAAAAAGGCCTTAAATTTGATGACTGATAATATACTGAGGGAAAAAAATAAGGGATCACATGAAAGCACAAGTGTTCCTTTTTTTTTTTCCAAGGTTTCTTCACAAGCTTCCTATCGCATTGCTTGTGAAGAAACCTGGAAAAAAATAAAGGAACATGTGTGCTTTCATGTGGTCCCTTATTATTTTCCCTCAGTATATGTATATACATGCTTTTAGGTTTTCGGAGGACAAAAATCCGTAAAACAAGAAATAAAATTGGTCTGGCCTAATTACCCTATTGATAAATGTCTTGAAACATAAACTCACTCGCTCCACCAGAATCAAATGTGGGCAGGGTGTTTTTTCACAAAGGCTGAAGGCTGTTTCCTTTCCTAGTTTGCAATCACTGGGTTTAAATTTACAAAGTTTAATTTCTTAATTTTAAAGTTCATTTCAAGCTTATCCACTTCTCTGTGTCCAGTATCTCCTTGGTAAGACATTTGTTTTATGTTCATGTTTTTAAAGTAAGCTAGGGTTTAGATGTGTTTGTTTCAAAGTACAATGTATCTGGATACATTTTATAAATAAAAGTCTTTCTGGACACCAGTTCCACAAAGAGATCTTAGCGCTATCCGTGACTATCGTAAACCTAAGTTAAAGTATGGGAGTTACGATCATCTTATTGCTAAGATTACTTTGTGGAACTGAGCCCAGATATACCCTTTTGAGCCTTGAATGGTCAAGATGTTGACCAGTCATTGGGGTGGAGTTAGCATAAGAGGTCTTTAATGCACAGATGTACATAAACTAATATCCTTCCCCCAACGCTTGACAAATTAATTGATGAGTGAGTGAGTTAAGTCTTACGCCGCACTCAGCAATATTCCAGCTATATGGCGGCAGTCTGTAAATATTCGAGTCTGAACCAGATAATTCAGTGATCAACAGCATGAGCATCGATCTACGCAATTGGGAACCGATGATGTGTGGGTCAACCAAGTCAGCGAGCCTGACCACCCGATTCCTTCAGTCGCCTCTTACGACAACCGTGGGTTACTGAAGATGTATTCTAACCCGGATCCTCACGGGTTAATTAAATGGATGATGCTCTCATGTTCTTGTACTTTTAGATCCTCTCCTTAAAGATGAAATGCAAAAGAATGATATATTTTACACTTAATTTGTACCCACACCAAGAGACTTTCATATTTCACAAACAACCATACCACCCCAACCCCACCACCCCCCACCTCCCCATGGTAAATGTCTGGCTCCTAAGTTGTGTTTAAAAATATTTATTTCTTGGGAACCAATTCCTTGTGTCAGTTTCCATAGTGATGAATTTCTTTTCTTGTTTCCATGACAACACTAGTCTGGTCATTATAGTTGTCGAAAAGTATCTTTTAATGACCTTTCATGCTTTGTGTTTTTCCATGGGGATAATTTATTGATTCCTTTAAACATTTGTTTGTTTCTCTGTTTGTAAATGTTTGTGATATATGTATATTAAGAGATGTTGCCACAGAGGCTTTTATGCTTTTATGTAGTATTTTAAACAAATACATTAGTTTATGATGATGTTTTCTGACAGGGTTCCCACAGGCATGGCAGGCCAAAATTCCCTGACTTTTTTTTTTTTTTTCAAAAAAAATAATAAAAAAAAAATAAAAAAAAAAAAAAAAAAAATTCCCTGACTTTCCCCTGACTTTTCCCTGACAAGTACAGATTTTTCCCTGACCATTCAAGTGTAAAAACTGGCCTCCTTCCTCCATTTCAGTCAGTCCTAACCACCGTGTTAAGATATTTCCTTCACAAATATCATAAATACACACAGTATTTGTTAATTTATTACATTAACCAAAACATTGATATTTGTGATGAAGAATTTTTTCCTAGACTCTCCTGCCACAATGTCACATATTACTGTTAGTTACATGTGACTGTGACCATCAAATATATATTCTAAGGTGAAATCAGTAATATATCATCAGAAAACTTTGTAATTTTATATTAAAGGCTTTTGACAAAGAGCATAAATGTGAAACTAATGATTTAATTGAATTGTTTCATCAAAGTCAGGAACACATTTCTTCATTATCACAAAATGTTGAAATTATCAATGGCGTATTTGGAAAGAATATATATGCAAGATATAACTTTACATTCAGTACTACCATGACAACTAGATTATGAACACCATTCAACCACTTTTAATTTTGTGAATAAACAGCAAATGTCAGAACATTGGGCATATTATAAACCTATGCTGTACTTTAACAATGAAACTTATATGGGTATTTTTGGCCAAAATGGGCTTTCACAATTAGCAAGAAACCACCATAGCCATCATACTATTTATAATATTTTGGAACGGTATACAAATGAATGGAAAATTATCTGTTAAACATGCTGTTATGTTAAAAAGCATCTCTTATCTGAACTGTAATTTATTTCATGAAATGTCTGTAACATGTGCTGCATCTTTGACTTTGACTACTACCATACCTGATTAGCGACATTCTGAGTCTTATTTTTCCCTGACCAAAACCCTAAATTTCCCTGACGTAAACCCAAAATTCCCTGACTATTCCCTGACTTTTGAAAACATATCAAAATTCCCTGACTTTTCCCTGACTTTCAGAGAAATACCAAATTTCCCTGACTTTTCCCTGACTTTTGAAAACAGATCAAAATTCCTTGACTTTTCCCTGACTTTCAGAGAAATACCAAATTTCCCTGACTTTTCCCTGACCTGTGGGAGCCCTGTCTGATGTTCATGATATGTGTTCATGTGATCAATTTCATCATTTCATCATGGGACTCACGTGATTATAGGTAGGCTTACAGGCAGCTTGTATTCTCCCCAGGGAGTTGAGACCGAAAATCATATGAACACTGATCTATTGACAGGAAATAATTGTTCGCTTTGAGCTTGGTATAGGGTGTGGGTTTGGTGCATCAATCTTAATAATATTGTTATATTTTGTCACAAAACCTTCCCCAGTTGGGATTTCAGGTTTAGAACAGGTATGCAGGTACTAAACTTAGTGAATCCGATGGTTAATCTGACCTCTGCTGAATTGGACGTTGCTCTCTGCATCCGCCACTGGTTTGTCAATGGTGTAAATAATGTCTTGAGCGAAAAAAAAGTCACAAATAATTTTTTTCATTTTCTTCCTTTAAACCAAACAAACCCAGCTCGTTGGTGGGAAAACGTGCAAACCACAACCCACCACCTCAACATTTAGCTCACCTAAAGCGAAAGTTTATGTTTGACATCTCTTACATGAAATGGAGTCCCATGGTTATGATCAGTCTTTGGCCTTTGTTATTGATTATGATGATTAATTCACTTTAATGATTAATTTTGATCAACAGTGATGATCAATAATTAAACTTTGTGAATAATTATGTCCAACTTTAGAGCATTGTGTTCTAGAGGAACCCAAACTACGAACCTATGTAATGTAATGTATTATCTATGCCAGCTGAAATACACCAGTATGAAGAAGAGAGAAGTATATTTTGTGACTGTTAGATTTGCTTTGATACATAGCAGTGTAAATAAGTTTTAAATCACAAATAAATTTATAGTAAAATATTACAGTGATGTTTGTGATTTATATATACACATTGGTGATCCCAGTGACCTTTGATTGTTGCACTGGGAGTGAGTGAGATTAGTTTTATGCCACACTCAGCAATATAACAGCTGTATGGCGGCAGTCTGTAAGCAATGGAGTCTGGACCAGGCAATCCAGTGATCAACAGCATCATAGGCGGATCCAGTAGGGGGGCGCAGGGGTGCACATTTTCTGATAATCGAACTTAAACGATTTTGGAGCTACTGTTTTAGTCTTTGAAATACTTGACAATGGAACATATCTTAGAAGTTGTCAGGGCCTGGAAACATGTTTATTTCTTAGAAAACTCACTTCACCAACTGAAAAGTCATGACTGAATATTTCTCTAAGACTCCAGGAAGTTTATGTTCATGATATATTAGTCATCACTTTAAAGTAACAAGTTGCATCATGTTATACTTTTCTGCAATAACAAGCTGGATAGGAAAATCTGAAAAATGACGCTAACCAATTTTTTTCGATGATTGTTCGTTGGTAATGAAGCAATCATCGATTGTGAGATTTCAACCAATTCCCAACACTAGTGTCAACCAAGTCAGCGAGAGGAACCACCGATCCCGTTAGTGGCCTTATACAACAAGCATGGGTTACTGAAGATCAATTCTAACCCGGATCTTCACGGGTTTGCTGCATTGTGGGATGCTGGGTGAAAACTGGTTCATTGTATCCTTTGATGGTTGTTAGTGGCAACTTAACATGGTAATGGATAGTGCTGCGCAATATAACCGGTTTACCGGTATTTACCGGTTCAAACATGAAAACGATACGTATTGCGATATGCTGATCGAAAACCGGTATTTTGACATGCATTCGGAAAACTTCGTAACACTCGGAAATCTTCGGATATTTTCGTTTTTTAAGTTGTTCCTTTCCTTGTTTTATTTGTGCCAAATATTATTTACATTTGTTTTTTGTCATGATTAAAAGTTTTTATTAAATCGTAATCAAGCATAGTGATTTTGTTGTGTTTTTTGCTTTATAAATCAAGCATTAACTCGATTATACGTTGTTTTTTGTTGAAAAAACCCTTCTTGCAATATATTGCAATACATATCGCAATATACGCTTTTGCATCGCAATATGGAAATTCTCTGCAATACCCACCCTTAGTAATGGATCATAGGGGCGGTGAGGTAGCCTAGTGGTTAAAGCATTCGCTCGTCACACCGAAGGATCGGGTTTAATTCCCCTCATGGATACAATATGTAAAGGCGATATCTGGTGTCCCCTGCGGTGGTCAGTGATTGGTTTATTACCTTGTTCTTGGATCTGTCTGGTGCTCACCGTTAAAGGGGACAAAACTACGACCAGTTGGCTCAGAGTCGGAATAGGGCCGTAAGTAGGTCACCGCACTTCGCGAGACCTTATTGCTTCCGGTGACAAACAAAGTTTCCTCCCTTTTCGAATGGTCTCATGGTTGTCAGTAGACAGTAAAGAACCGTTAATCCTTGAAGAAATAACAAATTTCCGATTTAACTTAGACTAACTCTTAGCCTCTGAATATATATAGGGGAGACCGGGTCAAAGCGCACCCTTTAAATTTGTAAGGCAAATGTGATAAACCATACAGCGTTAAGAAAGATTCTTAGAGGTCTACCAGAGAAACTGGTTATCAATATTTAAATTAACCAGTTCATTTCCTTCACGTAACAATAGTTTTTAGTTTAGAACGTAAAATGTTTTTTTCAAACATTGGTCACTAAAGTACCGGGCGGTGGGGTAGCCTAGTGGTAAAAGCGTTCGCTCGTCACGCCGAAAACCCGGGTTCGATTCCCCACATGGGCACAATGTGTGAAGCCCATTTGTGGTGTCCCCCGCCGTGATATTGCTGGAATATTGCTAAAAGCGGCGTAAAACCAAACTCACTCACTCACTAAAGTACCCTTCAGTGCGCACTTTACCCCATGTTGCACATAAAGGAAAAGGACCGCCTCCGTGGTATAGTGGTTAGAGCGTCCGCCCGGAGAGCGGAAGGTCGCGGGTTCGATCCCCGACCCCGTCATACCAAAAGACGTTAAAATATAGTACTTGTTGGTCCCTGCCTGGCGCTCGGCATTAATGGGTACAACAAGGACTGGTCGGCTCGGAGTCAGTATAATGTGTCTGAGTGGGGTATTCATGCTTCACTGCCGCGTGGTATCTCAATGGGCTAGCATTATAAAACCAGCTTCAGTCTGGGCTAGTATAAGCAGCCGCACATACACACGCATGCTCTTCGTCATATGAGCGAAATATTCTCAAGCACGACGTAAAACCCAATTTCACCTCACCTCACCTCACATAAAAGAAAGGACATGTTAAAAAAAAACCGTAACAAATAAACCAATAAATATTGAAAAGGAGCCCCACTGAGACCAGAGATTCTGAACCTGGAGAAATCTAGACTTGCTTCATTTAAGGCTTTAGCATTGCAGGAAGGGCTATGCTGTAGGGAAAATAATATGGTTCAGGGGCTGTGAGACAGGCTAGCCCTATACTGTGTCTGAGAGGGTAGCCATGTAAAACTCTGGCATGTTATCCTGGTTGGATGGATTAGTACGGACTCATACAAGTATACATACACGCACATGCACACACGCATACCCTGATCTCGAACATGACGTTAATTTGAATTCACGCACATAACCTCACCTCGCTTCGCCCACCTTTGTTTGAAGTGTTCGCGCGTCACGCGGAAGACCCAGGCTCGATTCCCCACATGGGTACAATGTGGAAAGCCCATTTTTGGCGTACCCCGCTTTGGTATTGCTGGAATACTGCTAAAAGCGGCGTAAAACTAAATTCACTCACTCGCTTTCCCCGTCTCACCTCACCTCACCCACTTCACCTCACCTCACCCTTCTCACCTTGTTCCCACCTCCAACCCACCAGCGTCTCGCTTTCCCCACCTGACTTCACCACCCCTGTAACCACAATAAGAGAGCTTGTAATTAGTCAATGCAGACATTTATTTCAGCATTGCTGAAGTACCAGCTTTTCACTAAAACGACAGAAGAAAAACTAAACTTCCATCTGGGAGTCTACCGGCATTCCAGGAATAATGTCGCATCCAGATCGAAACTGAACAGCCAATGTTACTCATCATCTTTAAATTTATTCTTCATGATTTTATTATGCCTTGCATTCGCAGCTTTAAAAACATGAAGCTAATGTAAATATTGATAATATTCTTCTTCTCATTACAATATCTGACTATTTACTATTTTCTTTCAAACAAATGCCTCAATGCCTGGAAAAAGTTCAAGCATTTTATAATATAGAGGTTTCAGGGAAGTAGTATTTCTAAAAGTATCTACAACTAATCAATAGTAATGAATTTGGTGATTACGAAGTACTAAAGAAAAATATTTCGTTAATATTTGTAGCGACGTCATCAAAAACGTTTTAATTGTATTCCGTTCAGGTTGTAACCAGATGGGTCTCGAAGTTCTATCTATGTCATCGATAACTAGAAGGATTTAATGTTTGTACAATGAAACCATAAACCAGACGTACCTTTGCTTGTATGCGAATCAGATGTGATATCTTATGACATAAACGAGTAATAATTGTTGGGAATTATATAGGGAACAACTGCAACTCTCGAGCAATGCAGCAACAAACTCGGAACAACTGACATGTAGACAATGTATGAAGAACTTAAATATACAAACAGCGGCATAAATGGCACCAGAACAATTCTTAAAACACTGACGCCTGGCCAAAGTCTCCGGAACTGACCCAAGCTGACAATCGGATGAACAAACTCTGAAACCTGACTACTGAACAACGCCTGAGCAAGTGTATTGCCCTAACAAAGAACTGCGTTTCCATAGAAACGGTTGGACTACTGTATTGCGCTAGCAACGCTACTGTACAGCGTTCCCGAACAACGACTAAGTAACTTTAGCACCCGACCAACGACTAAATAACTTGAGCACCCGACCAACGACTAAATAACTTGAGCACCCGACCAACGACTAAATAACTTTAGCATCCGACCAACGACTTAATAACTTTAGCACCCGACCAACGACTAAATAACTTTAGCGCCCGACCAACGACTAAATAACTTTAGCACCCGACCAACGACTAAAACACTTTAGCGCCCGACCAACGACTAAATAACTTTAGCACCCGACCAACGACTAAATAACTTCAGCACCCGACCAACGACTAAATAATAACTTTACCAACTACCTTTAGCACCCTGACCAACCCGACCAACGACTAAAACACTTTAGCACCCGACCAACGACTAAATAACATATAGCACCCGACCAACGACTAAATAACTTCAGCACCCGACCAACGACTAAATAACTTTAGCACCCGACCAACGACTAAATAACTTCAGCACCCGACCAACGACTAAATAACTTTAGCACCCGACCAACGACTAAATACATATAGCGCCCGACCAACGACTAAATAACTTTAGCACCCGACCAACGACTAAATAACTTTACCGACCGACCAACGACTAAATAACTTCAGCACCTGACCAACGACTAAATAACTTCCAGCACCCGACCTAAATAACTTTACGACCAACGACTAAATAACTTCAGCACCCGACCAACGACTAAATAACTTCACACCCGACCTTCAGCACCATACCAACACCTGGACATCATCTGTACTCTACCAACGCCTGGAATTCCCCAGCACCCCAACAACATTTGTACAACATCTGTAGACTAGAGCATGACTGGTAAGTAAGTAGAATTTCAAAAATATGCATAGGTACTTACTAGCAAAAGGTACGCAGTTGTACGTAAAATGCGGAAAAGATATGCAGGTAATGTGAGTGAGTGGTAACAGGGAGATCATTTGGTAACAGGCGTTCATTGTTTGCTGAAAACCAAAACATGTTTGCTAAATAATCTTCCCGAAAACAAAATACTCTCATACAGAAAAATGCCCGTCCATCAGTAGTGCATTTGGCGTCTGTTAGCTGCGATAGAGGTCGCACATTGCCGTCTAGTCTGTCTCACAGTCCCTGAACCACATTATTTTCCCTACTGTCAAGCCCTCTCTGCAGTGCTACAGCCCTAAATAAAGCAAGTCTAGGTTTTATTCAGGTTCAGGAATCTCTGGTCTACCTAGGGCTCCTTTTCAATTTAAAAGGGCTTGTTTGTTACTATCAAAATTATATATATTCAGAGACTAAGCCTTAGTCTAATTGCCGTCTCACTGAGACCACACGTCTGTGGGCAAAAGAAGACTTGTTGAGTCCCACTCCACTGCAGCACCAAACATTCTTCCAGTTCCTGAAGTGTTTGAGACTGTCTTGGTTGGTGCTCATTCCGAAGACGACGAAGCACTGGGTTGGATGACGCGTGCAGGTCTCTGAATCCCGCTCCATTTCCGCACCAAACAGGCTTCCAGTACCGGAAGTGTGTGTGGATGTCTTGCAACAACCAGACGTTTCCCAGTCTCGTCCCAGACAAGCTTAGTTGACGCTATGTCCGGTGACAGAGACAGATGCCCGTGCTGTATGGGGACAAGCGTTGTGCTGCTGAGAGACCTGGAAGTTGAACCAAGAAGAGACATCTGACGCGACTACGTAGAACATCTTCGTTGTACATAACGGCCGTCAGACACTTACGGGACACGTGTTCACCGGTCGTGTGGTGCTAACTGGAGTTGCCCCACGCCATGATGCTTCCTCCTCCCCACGGGCAAGAAACAACAATCAGCGTAACCCCTCGTTACGTCGTCTCCACACTCTGACGTAGCAGCCATCGGCGTCAGAAGGTCTGACCCTTGATTGGTCTCAGAAGACAACTTGTTGCCGCTGTCGATGTCGTCAGTCGGAAATCGGGTGGTGGACGTCACCACCAACGTTGGGAGACTGAGAGAGTGAGTGGGTTGGGTTTTACGCCGTTTTTGACAATACTCCAGCAATATCACACTAGAAATGGGCTTCACACATTGTACCCATGTGGGGAATCGAACCCGGGTCTTCGGCGTGACGAGCGAACGCTTTAACAACTAGGCTACCCCACCACCCAACGTTTGGAGACTTGTTCAAGCTGCATGACAACCACAAACCATTTGGAAGCTGGAAGAGTGTTTGGCGTTGCAATGCAACGGGACTCCACGAGCCTTATTTCGCCCAAAGACTTGTCCACCCAGTGCCGGCGATGTGCGACCTCTATCGCAGCTAACGGAGGACACATGCACTACTGATGGACGGGTATTTTCCTAAATGGGGTATCCTGTTGTTAGGGAGATTTTTTAATAAACATGGTTTAGTTTTCATCAAACAATCAACGCCCGTTATCATATGATCTCCCTGTTATCTTTTCCGCATTTTACGTACAACTGCGTACATTTGCTAGTAAGTATCTATATTTATATTTGAAATTCGACCGCCTGACCGCTTCACCACTGTCTCACCACCTCATGTTCTCATAATCAAAGTAACCCTTTTATTATTAAAGGTCTAACGTTCTCAACATATTGCTGTCTTAAGTTACCCATGCTTGTCGTAAGAGGCGGCTAGCAGGACCGGGTGGTCAAGCTCGCTGACTTGGTTGACACATGTCATCGTATCCCAATAGCGTAGATTGATGCTCCTACTTTTGTTACTGTTGATC
This sequence comes from Haliotis rubra, assembly GCF_003918875.1. NCBI lineage: Eukaryota > Metazoa > Mollusca > Gastropoda > Lepetellida > Haliotidae > Haliotis > Haliotis rubra. Next base: position 110,183 of record NW_025767298.1, on the reverse strand, counting down.
ACTGGATTGTCTAGTCCAGACTCGATTATAGCTGGATATATAGCTGGAATGTTGCTGAGTATTCCTTTTTAAAAAACGTTCTTTGTGTATTTCAAAAACACAAAAACCTCGACTCGCGTCTCTGCAGTTTGGTCATTTTGGTATACATAACACGTGTGTCATAAACTATATACGCGTGATCACATGTGGAGGAATGAAAGTATCCTTTATTAGATTCTGTCAATCAATACACCCTTTTATCGGTTCTAAACATTTTACTGTCAAATCCTAACATTCTCATTGCTAAATACAGTATCTTCTCTTTCCAGTAATATTTTGTTTAATTTTATATACATATATATACACCTGGAACTTAATTAAGCACCCCCTGATATATTTCATGATGGTAGAGCAACTGTTAACCATCGTTCAACATGAATGATATCTCTGTATTACAACACATCTCTAGTAGTCTAAAAAGGTGTTTCAGTTCCATTGCACTCGTCACAACGCATCCCTTGTGCACGTGAAGCATACAACCCACACTTTTCCCAAAATTCAGTTTCTCTGACATGCAATTTATGGGCATAAAAGCAGACAAATTTGCAACTGTCTCCATTAATGAATACTGTAATGGCGAGGAGAAGACTTTCTGAAGCACTAAGGTGGCAAATTGTCGGCATGCATGCAACAGGCACGTCCTTCAAAGCTATTGGACGACAACTGGGCTACAGTCACTCGGTCATCAGCCGACTTGTCCGAAAACATCAGATGACAGATGTGAGAGATCGTCCAAGGCCTGGACAACCCAGGAAGACAACAGCCTGTGATGATCGCAGCCTGGCACGTCTGGTAAGGCGAGAACCCTTTGCCACAAGTTCGGTTTTGAAGCGCCTGTGGTTGCCCTACAGACAATTATCCTCCAGAACCGTCAGAAATCGCCTTAGGGCACTTGGTATGAGGTCCAGAAGAGTCATCAAACGTCCTGCTCTGTCTGATCTCCATAAGAGACGACGTCTGGAGTGGTGTATGGCCCGTCGGCAGTGGAACCTGATGACATGGAGGAGGGTCCACTGGTCAGATAAGAGCAGGTTCCTCCTCCACGTTACAGATGGTCGAATGAGAGTGTGGAGGCATAAAAACACTGCTTACGTGCCCAGGAATATCCACCCTACTGTTCCTTATGGTGGAGGATCGGTTATGATCTGGGGTTGTCTTTCACACGACTGTAAACTTCAAATGGTGACTGTCCGAGGAAAACTTAATGGTCAGCAGTACATCCGGGATATTCTCCATCCAGTTGTCATGAGTTTATAAATAATTCCTCTATGCCAGACCTTATCAAAGGCTTTACTTATGTCGCAGAAGACTGCTCTAACCTCGTTTCCTTCGTCAAGAGCTTTGGCTATAAAGTTGTACAAAAAGGTTAATTGATTTGTTGTGGAGTCTCCTGGCATGAATCCTGATTGTAAATTTGTCGTTAAGTCGTTATCTCTTAGGAAATTGAATACATATTTAAATACACATTTCTCAAAGACTTTCGATAAACAAGATGTGAGTGCGACAGGGCGGTAGTTAGAACAGTCATGTACGCTATCTTTCTTGTGAATAGGTATTACCGATGCTTCTTTCCATGGACTGGGAAAAATTGACAGGCTAAGGGACAAATTGAATAATTTCGTAAGTATGGATGTTAGACTATTTGCGGTATATCTAAGTATTTTATTTCCTATCCCATCCGGACCGGTCGCTTTTGATGTGTCCAGTGACATTAAATATCTCTGACGTCATCGCGGGTTAGAGTGATGTTAGTTAATTTTGGGCTGCAAGGAAACTCGGTATCGGGCAAATCTCGATTTGGATCAGCAATAGTCGACTGAGCGATAAAGTAATTGTTTAAGACGTTTGCGATTTCTTCAGGGTCATTATAGATTGTATCGTTAAAGATAATTGTCCCAAACTGATTGTCATTGTTACGTGATTTTATGCACCCTTTCGTCAGACGCCACCACGTTTTCGAACCGATCGAGGTATTAACAGAGTCTTCAATTTTAGAAACGAAAATTTGTTTAGCAGTTCTAATATCGGAAGTAACTTTATTTCTTGCTGATCTGAAGTTAGCCCACTTCGTTTGATGGTTACATTTCTTTGCAATTTTATGTAGGCGATTACGTTTCCGAATCAAAGAACGTATTTGGCTCGTCATCCAGGGCGGATCTGCAGGTCTAATAGTGACAGTCTTATTTGGTATATGTTGATCGCAGATTTTCATTATTGTCGATGTTAAATCGGTTGCAATCTTATCTATATTATTGGAAGAAAATAAAATATCACCATCAATATCATCGACACTCTTGTTCATGCTTACAGTATCAACTAACGAATAGTAATAAACTTTCCTCTTATAATTTATAAGGAGGGGAATTGGTTGTTTGATGGTCACAAATATCGGACAATGGTCACTGCAGATAGGGTCAAGGACTCCCGAGTCATTTACAGCTTTAATATTCGAAACAAAAATCAAATCTATCAGGGTACTTGAAAGTGGTGTAATTCTAGTTGGTTCGGATATAATCTGTTTAAGGTCATACATCGATTGAAGGTTATCTATTTTAGTTCGATTTTCCCGAAGGACGTCTATATTAAAGTCACCGACAACGATAGTATACATGTTCAGGTCGACGGCGTTACCGACAGATTCCTCAATCAGATCCCAGTACCCCGCGCTCTTATCTGCTCGATAGACGGATCCGATTAGGTAACAACGGTGTTTACACTTTATCTGTATCCACACCGCCTCGAGCCCGGGGGTGTCAAGGTTGTCCATATGCTTGGCGTGTAAGTTGCTTTTGACATAGATCGCGACACCGCCACCACGCGTTTGCCTATCTTTCCTGAATGGTAGGTGATATCCAGGTATTGCTATATCAACACTACGAATGTCTGCATGCAACCAGGTTTCAGTAAGACATATAACATCATAAGATCGAAATTCTGCGTCAAGTAAATCAGTTTTGTCTTTCAAACTGCGTACGTTCAAATGTATTATTTTAAGGTCTCTGAAATATTTCGGCCCAGGATTCGGATGGATATCGCCACAGCAGAGAAGGATGAGAGAGGCAATTACAGATACTTGGGTGCTGTAGAGACACAAGAACTTAAAACTGTGTATGGATTTCATAAATCGGACAGCAGATTTTGACTGTAGTTTTGCAGCAAAGGAACCCACTGCCTGTGATTTCAAAATGATTTCACCTATGACGGGTCACTAATTGATCCATGAGAGTAAGGGGTGAACAAAGCAAAGATAAGCTGGATTAACAGTTTGAGATTAACAGATTAAGATTGACTGAAACTGAGTAAACGATTATATTAAATAACTTGAGATTGGTTTGTTTAAACATATTATATTTCTAAAGAAAACTGAATTGGTGAACAAGTATGTTGGCTTATTGTAACACTGCTCCAGAAAATACAGAATGGTTTGTTGTTATAAGCTATAGGTGTCTTGGCATGTCGGCATTTTTGGAAGATAGGTGTAGGGCAATTCCCCACCAGGTCATTACCCCATCTGCCATATCCCCACCTCTTTGGAAAGCAGTGTTTTTATAACAATTACTGATCATAAGTTTTGAAATACATCTGATTGAACTTCCTACTTTTAACTGAGACTTTGATAACAAACATTAACACCTCACTGTAAACAGTATCAAAATAAAAATGGTTTGTAACACTGTATTTACATCATGAGACCAAGCTGCCAAATTTGGACTCCACTCAAAAAACAAAATACCTTACTCCAAAACAGACTTAACAAATAAAGTTAACAAGATAACAATAAGTAAGTTCAATTATAACTGGCAAATAATAGGAAAACATTATCCCCACTTATTATACTTGCTTGCATAAGCTTGCACTTGCTTGTATAGGTTATTCCATATAATCGTAGTCTCTACCAGTAGAGACTACGATTGCAATCTCTACTAGTAGGATCGGAGATTCTACCAGTAGAGACTCCGATCGCAATCTTTACTGGTAGAATCTCCGATCGCAGTCTCTACCCTGACACATATTGTTACAAAAATTCATGTCTACAGTAATCTTTGCTTCAATACAGAGATAATCAAGCTCACAGCCATCAAAGTGATTCCAGCCAAGATCCTAGCCTTATGCTGCATTTTATTAAAGTGACATACCTTTTGTACAGTCTGCATCCAAGCTACAGTTTAACAGTAATTCCAGCACAAGTAACGTCATTCATGTTTACAGTCGCCATCTTGAATTTTCTGACGTCACATTTGCGTATCATGTGACCTTACGTCACCTATAAATAGACCTGTCAAGGTTAGCGTCGGGGCGGCAATTTTGACTTTGACAAGCAAGGTAGGGTTTCAGGGTTACGTCACAGCTAATTTCTCATTTTTCCTTTATAAGACATTTTTATTGAATAACTTTTAATTAACTAGGCTATTATTAACACTTGGTCTGCTCTCTAAGTATCTAGTTGTGGTTGAGTGATATTTGGGGGGTTATTTTCAACTTTGTTGATATCCGGATTTCGTCTGACAGCTCCGAGAATCCGACAATCTATCCAGATTCATACCGACGGATTCATTCCGACGGAATATTCCCGGATCACCTGAATCAAGTGTACAGGTTACAGATACAGATACACTCACAGTCACAGTTATCAATCACAAGTCACGAGTGATTTATCGCCAGTACGAAATATTACAGTTCACAGTTTATTTCATGTTTTGACAGTCGTTGATTGTCTTTGCGATCCTGGGGGTCCCAGGTCATTCCGACATACTATGTTTGCATTATCAAGTTACAGTCTGTGCGGAGGGTTGCTACCACAGGGGATTATTGGAATCGTCTACAGTTGTACATACGTTTTTCACCTCAAGTTATAATTAGGATTTGGCCTCATTCTTACTTGTATCATTTTTTTTTATGACAGCTGTCGGAGGTGTGGCCTCCTTGGTATTCATTCCGGGTCACGTGACTTCCGGAATGTGTTGTTTACGTTATCTGGATCTAGTTCCGGTTGATGCAAGTTCATACACTTTCAAGTTTCGAAGTTTATTGTACAGTTAATTCATTTAACAGTCCAGGGATCTGAATTGATACTGGCACACAGTATTGCAAGACTGCTACAGCAACGAGGACACAGGTTGGCGAGCATGATATCCAGTCCCGAAGACAGTCCAGATGACAGTCGGTATCCTGTCGAGACCGTGTATTTTCATTTTGGTGCTTTATAAATAAAATCGTTATTGGAACTTTATCTACTTGTTGTGTGATCCTTCTGCATTTAGCCAGTTTCGACATTCACTATCTGTTAGGTCCTTGTGATATATTTTCACTAAACCTCGTCTCCGAGCTCTGGTATTTATTTTGTCACATATTGTGACTGGTGGCAACATCTATATTATTTTTTTGGTAGTTTGTCTACTAGAATTTATCGACTAGTCTTTGGCCGTTCCGTTACGGTGAATATTAAACGCTTTTAATCTTCTTGCTGTCAACCGTTTCTTAAAGATTGTCCATCCCACGACCTATGACATAGTGTATTGGAAGACGAGAAATAACGCCATTCTCATAGCTGTTGGTTGGTTGATGTACGCTGTGATCTTTATCCTGCCACTGTCCGACGTTCTGGGGCATTTTTGGTACGACCCTGACAAGAACTACTGTGCGATTGAAAGAAAAGACAAATTTGCCATGATCGTTGCTGCGTGCATTCTTTTAACGACAGTTCCAATCATCGTCGTCAGCTACGTGTCCATCTTTCGCACATATAAGAAGTCCAAGCAGAAGATAGCGGATAAGAAGGATGTGGAGCAAACGAACACAGGAATCCACTCCAAACAGGAAGTGCGACTTCTGCGCATGAACATTATGATCATGATCTGCTACTTCATATCATACGCGGACCGCCTCCGTGGTGTAGTGGTTAGAGCGTCCGCCCGAAGAGTGGAAGGTCTTGGGTTCGATCTCAGACCGCGTCATACCAAAAGACGTTAAAATATGGTACTTGTTGGTCCCTGCCTGGCGCTCGGCATTAATGGGCACAACAAGGACTGGTCGGCCCGGAGTCAGTATAATGTGTCTGAGTGGGGTATTCATGCTTCACTGCGGCATGGTATCTCAGTGGGCTAGCACTATAAAACCAGCTTAAGTCTGGACTAGTACAAGCAGCCGCACATACACTCATGCACGTCGTCATATGAGCGAAATATTATAAGCACGACGTTAAACCCAATTTCACCTCACCTCATATCATACGCGCCTGTAGCCGTGATGAACATCGTGGATCCACGCATGGAGCTTGCCGGACGATGGATCGACACCATCGCGACGTACTTGTCGCGTATGCACCTCTTCGTCAACCCGATCTTCTATACTGCGCAGAACTCCAAGATGTGAATGATTCCATGCAGACAGTGATTATTCGTATAAGGGACACAAAGAACAGATTAATGTACATTGCACGAAACATTGATACACCTCAGAGATACAGATAAGCCGTCTATCTGCGTAATTTATGCAACTATTTATGTGAAAACTCAATTCCTATTAAGTCTATTGCGTACAAGTACGCTTGAAGTTTTGTAAATACTCAGTAAATTTGATCTTACATGCGTACATAGACAAAATAGATCAAATAACTAAGGTATATTGAGAGGTTCTATTTCAGCACATGAATTTGCCAACTTGCAGTCTTTCTTATCGTTTCTCATATTACAGATCAAATATAAATAACAAACATAAAAACAAACTTTATACTTTATTATATTTTCACAATTAATGGAAAATGGCAAAATACCCAACTGTGTTTGAGTGAGGTTGGTACTATTATTTTGGTTACTCAAAAGAAAATTAGGATACCTAATTGAGATGAACACAAGAGAGTACATAAACTCATTGACCCAAAAAGTTATCTGTAGCTCTGTACACCTGAAAAAACCGTTAAGCACCCGTTCTGTTCTCAAGCACCACTGTTCAAGTTAACCTTTCGCTGGGTCTTTAAGAGAACAGTCCAGAATCCCCTAAGGAGAACCGAGTACACTTCTTGAAAGGTCAGGTGGCGGTGGGATAGCCTAGTGGTTAAAGCGTCCGCTTGTCACGCCGAAGACCCAAGTTCGATTCCCACATTGGCACATAGTGTGAGGCCCATTTCTGGTGTCCCCAGAATATTGCTAAAAGCGGCGTAAAACCATACTCACTCACTCACTCTTGAAGGGTCATCAAACGTCCTCTGCTGGCCTGTTTCCCTTTTCATGATGTCATTGATGTACACTTGGTTGTTTGGAGGCAGCGAATATGTATTGCAACGTATCAGTATCTTTGCATTAATTAATGTATATATGCACACCATTTTGATACTGTCCCAACCATAGAAGGAATGGTTATCCTCAAAATACATGCCATTATCCATGTTCTGTTAAAATTCAGTCAAACTTTCACCATTCTGTGCCTTAAGATTCAAGTACCGGTATTAACAGTATTACCGGGTTATTTTTGCATGTGCCCTAAATAAATATGCAGTATTGTGAAGGATTCTGTGGACTCCTCATATCTGCGTATGTGCATTGATTGAACAGTTTGCTCAATTTTGATGAGGATTTGATTTTTTTTTCTGATGAATAAATTTAATTTATTTGGTTTATTACTATTAGTTGTATTATATCGAACCCTGAAACTGTACTAAGTCCTTTTTTGCTTTCATATTGATTACGGGGCGGTGGGGTAGCCCAGTGGTTAAAGCGTTGGCTCGTCACGCCGAAGACCCGGGTTCGATTCCCCACATGGGCACAATGTGTTAAGCCCATTTCTGGTGTCCCCCGCCGTGATATTGCTGGAATATTGCTAAAAGCGGCGTAAAACTAAACTCAGCCAGTCAGTCATATTGATTACACCATAATATATGTGAAGATAAATCTTTTGTCACCATGTCCTTTTTTTATTTGGGAAATTATCACATTCAGTGTAATATCAAGGAGATTAATCCAGTTTCAGGGTTTTCAGCAATAGTGGAACTGCATGTCACAATATCTGAAGACAACAGGAATTATTCTAGAGTTAAACATTGATGAAAGTAAATACTTGAATATACATTTCAGCCCAACTTTCTCTAAGAAGTAATTTGTGGATCACATTTCTTTGTTACTTTACAAATGTGTTAAATTATTAACACTTACATTCTTATAAACATGTTAATGTGTGAAAAATGTGTTACCAGCAAGCGTTATCAAATAAACATGTTACTGTGTTAATCTTGTAAACACTTTAACCTGGTATTGAATTAACACTAGTGTTAAACAGTATTAACAATTTAACATGTTAATTTACTGTTACCAAGACAGTGTTAATAATAGTGTTAATTCAAAAACACTTGTTTTTACAGTGCAGCATTTGCAGCAAAGGCATTCAGCCGTTATAGCGTAGGGATGTGTCTCTCATGTCTCGTGATTTTAAACTTGACTTGGTGACAATACGTGGAATTTGAAGGAAAGGCCTGTTTATACGGCGACATTTGCACATGTGTTTATTTTTTGCATATGTGTAAATTTGCTTACAGGAGTATATTTGGTCGTATAAACGCAATTACACATATGCAAATTTTACTACCCCAAGCAAAAATACTCCTGGCCTAGACCAGGTGCAAATGTTTTACTACCGGTGAGTAAATGCTTATTTTTTGCTACCCTAAGCAAATCTGGTCGTATAAACGCATAGCAAATTTACTCAGGGTGAGTATTTTTCCCCGCCTCGATTTCATAATGGCTATTTTGGTAGTTTCCCGCGTATACTTTACGCGCCTTATTGGTCACATATCTGTCAGTTGATGTCTAGCTTCCATTAAAAACAGACACACGACAATGGCGAACCGGAAAGGAACTCGAGGTGCCAAAAGACGCGGTTCCGCTTGGAATGACGAGGAAACAAAATGCCTATTGGCAATATGGGAAGATAACAGTATAGAGGAATTACTGGAAAACCCCCAAAGCAACAATGTTTCGGTGTACAATACTGTCGCGACGGAAATGGGTACAAAAGGATTCAACAGGACATCTGACCAATGTAAAGTGAGAATCCATACCTTAAAGAGGACATACAGAGAGTGTAAATCAAACCTGAAGAAAAGTGGAAAGGGAAGGAAACTTTGTAAGTTTTTTTGAAGAACTGGACGCCATTCTTGGTACCAGACCAGCCTCGTCGCCTCTAAAGGTTATAGATACATTGACCAAGAAAGTCGAAGATGAAGGAGGGGGATTCTTGTGAACCTGATGATACAGCACAGGCAAACACACAGGCTGTTGGTGACAGTTGTGCTGACATTACACCTCTTGCTGATAATGAAACTGAAAGGGATGAAAAGGATGCATCTGACACGGAAAGCAGAAAGAATAAAAGAAAGGAATCCACTGAAGGGGAAAATGAAAAGGTGAAAAGCGAGAAGAAAAGAGCTCGGAAGACGAGGATGGAAGTAGCACTGAAATCTGTGATGGATGGATTTAGTGCAGCAAACGAGAGAGCTGATGATAAGGTTCTTGACCTTGAACGCCAGAAAATAGAACTTGAACGCCAAAAGCTTGATGTCGAGAAAGCCAAGATCGAATCAGATGAAAGACAGAAGCGTGAAGAGAGACAGCACCAGTTCAACATGATGAATATGATTATGAGAGCTGTACGGGGGACAGGACAACAGCCCCCACCTGTCCCATACAGCACGGGTCGTACAGCTCAGTATGATGGAGGTGAATCGGTAAGAGGTCCGGGCCCTTCATCACGCTATTCCTCGACAGTCAACCAACAATCTTCAAACGACGATTCTTGGATAACTGATACTGAAGACGGAACAAGTTTCTACAATTTGTAGACTTCATGAATGACACAAGACTATAAATGATACATTCATGATTATTTTAACTATTGCTCAATTCTGTTTTCTCATCAACCGCCATGAAGTTCATTGGCGTTTGGTTTCCATTTCATCCTTCGAGTTAGTTCCAGTGTGTGTCTTGAGACGTTTCCGTTCTGGTGTTTGTCCAGCCATATTCTTAGTGCTGCTGTAATCACAATGTTCATTTGAGCAATCTAGACAGCATCTAGATATAAGCCTTGTAATAATTCATGTTCTCTTATGAATAAAGGATTTTTAGATTTAGTGCACATTTCACTTTTTCCGAAAAGAAGAAAAAGCATGGTTTTCACCCTCTGTTACCAGCTTTGAATAATTACTGAAAGCTCTCGTAATTATCCTTACAGCTTTGAGGATAATGCTGTTGAAACCATGACTTGTCATTCACTAATAACGTCAAATGTTTGCGTATCTTACCGTTTCGAAAATCATGATCCTGGTTTTGAGGCTATTGAAAGTGTGTATTATAGCTAATGCAAAACGTCATGTCAAATTGTTCTCTGAGGTTATGGTCAATGTGTTGCAATATTGTATTGGTGTGTTGGCATAAAAGAAAGGATTGCTTACATCTTCACAAAATACTTTAATTTGAATTTTGAAACACGTGCATGTACAAGTTTAAATGTTTACAATAATCACCAATATGAACTATACATGGTTTACTCAAAGTAAATGTCTTCACAAATGAATAATGTCTTTAAAACACATCGTTGCAGAAAGCCAGCGCGATTTCATCACGCAGAGCTTTCGCACATTGGATCCCTTCGTCGCCCCCATCCTGTACATCCAGTTGGTAGTCATTTTCTTCTCCGTCTTCTTCGGTGTCCCAATCCTCCTTGTAGAGGTCACGTACACTCTCGCAAATGTTGTGGAGGACAACACAGCATGTAATTACCGTGCAGGCAAATTCGACGTCAACGTCCATCCTCTTCTGCAAACACCGCCAGCGTCCCTTCAAGCGACCAAACGCGTTTTCAATCGTCATCCTGGCTCGGCTGAGTCGATAGTTGAAGGTACTCTGAGCTGGAGTGAGGTTAGCTCTGCCAGTGTAGGGCTTCAATAACCATGACTTTAAGGGGTATGCTGCATCACCAAGGAGCACCAAGGGCATCTGTGTATTTCCGATGTTCTTCGACCAGTTTGGTAAGAGAGAACCATCATCACCAAGGAAATAAATGTCTGAGTTCACAAAGACACGGGCGTCATGCACTCTGCCTGGCCAGCCAATATTGATGTTTGTAAACATCTGGTTGTGGTCACATACCCCTTGAAGGATAAGAGAATAGAAACCTTTCCTGTTCAGGTAGTCACCGTGTGAAAAGTTAGGAGCTATGATAGGGATGTGACTGCCATCTATAGATCCTACACAGTTTGGAAATCCCCAACGCTCCTCATAGCCCCTGATAACATCCTTCAATGCGTCTCCCTGGGGGGAACCTGACGTATTCAGTCAGGAGAAGTTTCATGATGGCTTCGCACACTTGATGGACGCAGATACATACGGTTGCCTTCCCGACACCAAAAAAGGTTGGCCACAGTTCTATATTCTGCGGAGGAAGCCATCCAATAGATTGTTATAGCAACCTTTTTCTTCACATCCAATGGTTCCTCAACTGTATGTTCAGAGGGAGAGAGCTCATCGTTTAGTCGAGTGCAGATCAATTCATACGTTTCTCTTCGCATTCTAAAATTTTCTAACCATTCGGCATCAGTGAAATGTTTGCCAACAACTTCCGTATACCAATGACTTGATCTTGGCTTTCTTCTAGAAGTTCGATCATTGGAACATCCCAGTATCAGACCAACACTGATGTAATATGGGAAATGCCTATACCTTCTTCTTATCGCGCGTCTTACTCCATCCATTGCTAGTGCAGAAATGAACTATTATCAACATTTACTACCGCTTTGCCTAAAGTCCGTATGAACGCATAGCAAATTGCTCACCCTAGCAAATTACACTCCCTATGTAAATTTACTCATGTATGCAAATTTGCACATGTGTATATTTTCGCCGTATAAACAAGCCTTTAGTAGCAAGAGATGTATGATCCCCAGGAGTTGATTGATAATAAGATGTACCGTTGAGACATCCAATGATTGAGGGAAAAAATACCAGCGCCTTGAGCAAGCAGTAGTGCGTGGATATGTGCGCTATATAAATATCCAATAATAATAAATATCCAATAATAATAGTCATCCAAGCATGTGGAGGTACACTATATACTGATTGTACAACTATCGTATATCGTATTGTCTCATCACAGAGGCCAAGATAAGCTGCGTATCCGGGTAAAATACGCATAGAAAATTCCCATTTACGCATTGAAAAATAATTGTTGCGTACCAATTACGCATTTAAAATGTTAGATACGCAAAAAGTTTAAAACAAATGCGTACGGAATATATTTATAAAAATCGCTTGCGTAATGAAAAAGTGTTGTACTGTCAGTATAGGATGAGTGATTTTTTATGAAATAATTTCCATGATATTTAAGTTGGTTTTGATTAGGTATGACATAAGGCAGAACATACCTGCTTAGTAAACTTACTCAATGACATAATACTTAGGTGAGTAAAATGACTGAAATACGCTCATATTTGAAAGCCGTGGGTAAAGGAAATTGAAATACCCACTCAACATTCATAATACCCACTCCAAAAAAATACAGTGGGTACAGTACCCACATGAGTTAACTCTTATCTGGAGTTCTGACTCATCACATGCACGCTGTATTCCCTGATCCTCTCTCTACATGATTCGTGTATTGTGCATTATCCGGTAATTGAAACGATGAACGAAACTGTCCTCTTAATGTTTCCTTGTAGTCAGGACATGATCTTACAGAGAAACATGCAGCTTTACCAACATACTGTCGTGCACATCACTGATGTTAGCCGAAACATACAACTTTGTAAAAATTACCGGGAGTCCATGTGTATATCTGTTTTCAATTTATGTTATAATTCATACCTGCTTGAGTTAAATCAGACGACACGAACTATTTCACGACTGCATTGTGGCGCCAAGTTGACACATGTAACATATAATATTATGCTGTTTTGTACTGCCGGTTGTTGAGGTTGTCTGTCGTAAATGTTGCAACTACAATGGCACACTGCAGCCTGTGTGTATGACTGCGCGAATGTGTACGACGGAACTAGACTCTTCAGTTAAGACAGGCGAGAAGTTGATCCCGAGTCAATATACATGTATGTGTACGGTTTCTATGCCTTGAATGATTTAACTTCATGTGGCTGCTTCCAGAACATCCCACTGTCACCCGTGAAGATCCGGTTAGAATTGATGTTCAGCAACGCATGCATGTCGTAAGGTGGATCGGGTGGTCAGGCTCGCTGACTTGGTTGACACGTCATCGTATCCCAATTGCGTAGATCGATACTCACGCTGTCGATCACTGGATTGTCTGGTCCAGACTTGATTATATACAGACCGCCGGAATATTACTGAGTGCGACATTAAACGACAACAAACAAAACAAAACATTGCCCAGGAGTAACTTCCGAGTAACACATAATCCCAAGTCAACTGCTATGATTCAAACTCGAGATTGGACGCCTTGTTCATATGTCCAAAGAGGTTAACCTCTGACAAGGTAGGGATGTTACCGATGACTACGTTCTGCTACGCAAGCCTCTTCCTTTTTATCTATTGTGGGCGGTGGGGTAGCCTAGTGGTTAAAGTGTTCGCTCGCATGCCGAAGACCCGGGTTCGATTCCCCACATGGGTACAATATGTGAAGCCCATTTCTGGTGTCCCCCGCCGTGATATTGCTGTAATGTTGCTAAAAGCGGCATAAAACTAAAACCCACTCAGTCAGTTATAGCCCCTTTGGATCAAAAGCGACTGATGAATTTTGTGGTTTGTTTGCAGACTTTATGTCCTAAAATTAAAAAGTTGTTTAACAAACTATCATTAAATTTTGACACAGTTCAATATTTGTTACGAGGGAGGAGTGCAGAGAAAGGACAGCCAGGTGTAAGAGAAGCACGTGCACATGTGCCCACCAAGTTATTGATTCATTAACCTGTGCTGTGCCGTCTCCATCCTTTCTCGCACACCTGGCTGTCCCTTTCCCTGCACTCCTCCCTCGTAAGAAATAGTGAACTGTGTCAAAATGTTAATGATAGTTTGTTAAACAACTTTTTTATTTTTAGGATATAAATTCTTCAAAAACCTCACAGAGTTGGTCTGACGTTTTAATTATGATCAGTGTTTCATTGGGTATTATATGTTTATTAGTTTTCGAGTAAGATTGCAATTCATTGGTCCGCTTTTGATCCAAACGGACTATAACTGTTGTAGTAATCGCGTCCAGTGTGAGGTTCTCCATAATCCCAATTCAGGAATGTGTTTGATTTCAATTTATGTTTGTATATTCATTCGCTGCTTCCTGAACTTTTCCCTGTAATACTGTATAATCCTGAAATACACTTTGTCAGATTTTGTGATGAATAAACAAATAAAATAGAGTAGTGTTTTTAGTTGTTGTTTTTCCGTCTTTATGTTTGCTTAGGTTAGCAGTGTGTATTTAACGGGACATGATTTTCATTTGTTTAAAATTGACATCACAAAGCTCATAACATTTATATTTCATATTTAGTTAGAAGTATCGAAGGATAACATGTCATCTTCGTCTATCCGATACATTGCAAATGTTTCTATACTGAGGGAAACAAATAAGGAAACACCACGTCAAGGCAGTTTTCCTTTTTCTAATTCTCAGATTTCCTCCCCACAGCGCTATTCAAAGCTGGTGATGAAAACCGGTATGGTTTTACGCCGCTTTTACCGATATCCAGCAATATCCCGGCGGGGAACACCAGAAATGGGTTTCACACATTGTAGGGGAGACCGGGGTCAATTGTAACACGGGGCAATTGTAACAAGGGCGATTACTCTGAAAGTTTTCGCTCATAGTGTAGGTGAGTAGAATTATGTCCCTTTACTTTCCTACGGTACACATCCAGGCGTTTTTCAGCTGGTTGCTCATGGCGAGATACAATTAACGAAGAATCGTTTTTTACATGGGAAAGTAATTTTTTCACAAAACGTAATAAAAGGTTCTTAATGCAGTAAATGTTGCTTGGTATGAAACAAATTAACAAGTGTAACATTGAGGTAGTACGACATATTTTGAATTAGAAATATTTGAGAAGCCCAAGGTTGTTAACGTGTGACATAGCATGAAACATGGCTACTGCCATCGGGGGCAATTGTAACACTGTGTTACAATTGCCCCCATGTAAATTTCCCTCGTGTTAGGATAATGAAGCAAATCATGATGAAGGTTTTATGTTAGTTCTTTACTAGTTTTATCATAGTAGAACATGTTCAGTGTAATGTTGATAGTATGAGCCCTCGGGTGACACACTTTGGTGTTAGTCTTTGTATTATATTTTGGGCATACCAATACACGAATTTTAAACCAAAAACATTTTAAATGTCGATGGTGATATAGGTTTAATGTTAATCCATTTCCACCTCAATTGATCAAGATAACGTCTTTCCACATTTTATTTTGATTCTATTTGGAAAATAAACAGATTGTTACATTTGAACCTTCTTTGTTACAATTGCCCCATCCTCCTGTTTGATTGAAACATATTTTATTCAATTAAGAAACGGATTGGGCACAAGTTATCCAACTTAAATAAGCCCTCTCCACATAGTTACAGGTGTATATTACAAAAAGGTTCAACAAGAGGCAGACAAAGGGTATAGATATGTACAGACAGAGTGCTAGGGTCAATTGTAACACTTGCAGTCATGGCACTGAGGTTTAAAGCCAAGATGCCAATGTACTAGTTAGTACCGATTAACTTTGTGAGCGGTCGACTAGTATCGAATTACAAGACGTTAAGTAAAAAGTGTTACAATTGACCCCGGTCTCCCCTACCCATGTGGGGAATCGAACGTACACATAGACCCGTGAGAGTTCAGAGTCTGTGGTGTGCGGTGATGAAGATGAAGAGAAAGATGAACTACTGCCACCAAGATTGTTATAGTTATTGTTCCCCTTGGCAAACTAGGTTCGAATTTTGCGGCCCAATCGTGGTACCACCAATAGTTATTATGAGTTATGTCCCTTGATATGTCCTTTAAATTGACCAATGAAATTCCCCGTTTCATCCCACTAGTATTTGCTCAAATAAAATGGCGGGGCCCAGTCCGGATGACCTTATCGATAATAAAGAATCTTTATATTTGATAAATAGGTCTTAACTCGCAACCTATATCGAATTGTTGCAGCATCTTCATTGAAAGACATGAAGGGTATGTGCAAATCATGCATGGACCGAAATCTCCACTGTAGTCCTTGACTTGGTTGACACACGTCATCGTTCGTATCCCAATTGCGTAAATCGATGCGTACAGATTGCTAGAAAGACATCCTATCTATCCACTTACATACCCATCTACACACCCAGCTACAATCTGTACCTACCTACCTACCTACCTACCTACCCATCCACCTACCTACCTACCTTCCTGCCTATCCGCCAACCTACCCATCCATACACCTGCCTACCTAGCTACCTACCTACTCATCCACACACCTGCCTACCTATCTACATTCCTGGCTAACCACACACCCACCCATCTACCTACCTACCTACATACCTGCCTACCTACCTGCCTATCCACCTACCTACCTTCCTGCCTACCTACCTACCTACATACATACCCACCTACCTACCTGCCTATCCACCTACCTACCTCCCTTCTTGCCTATCCACCTACCTACCAATCCACACACCCACCCACCTACCTACATACATACCTACCCACCTACCTGCCTACCTACCTGCCTATCCACCTACCTACCTACCTTCTTGCCTATCCACCTACCTACCCATCCACACACCCACCCACCTACCTACCTACCTACCTACATACCTACCTACCTGCCTATCCACCTACCTACCTACCTACCTTCTTGCCTATCCACCTACCTACCCATTCACACACCACCTACCTCCCCACCCACCACCTACCAACCTACTTTCCAACCCATCCACCTACCACCTATCTATTGAATAATATAAATATGGACAAATGAAACTTCATGAAACCAGTGAAATTTATCATTGCATTAATAGAAACTCTGTAGGCGGTCTCAGTATTCACCAGATGAAGGAAAGAAATGTCCACCCGACTTCCAAATGCCAATCAAAGCCTTCTTTACATTATAAGTTGTTTGCTTCTCTCGAGGGTAATTTTATACGGTCTGATGTGCGCACCTGTGTTGCAGTGTTACCAGAAACAGCAGGCGAGGGATAACATTGCTACAAAGATGCGTTCATCAGACCGCATTACCCGAGAGAGAAGTTTACAACATAATTATCTTACAGTCATGTTAAATGTACAAAAATATCATTTTATTTTATTTGGAAGATCGAAAAACTCGCTACCAACTATATGACATGTAAACAAAATGGCCTCTGCCTCTCGACTGGATTTTTAAAATCAGTGGTACATATTCTGACAAGCTTAAAACTGCTATAAAAATGATCAAATATGTTTAAGTTTAGTGTGCAAACGATGCAATGTATAAAATAGTATGAATAAAGCAGTGAAAGTTGGTAAAATAAATGTGTACATAGTGAACTCAAAAACAGCTGATCGAACGGTTTTCCAACTCCGTGCACTGCATGCGTCATATTATGACGTCATACGATTGTTAGCGAAACAGCTTCTCGGCAGTTTGGTGGTTACCGTGGCAGCGGGTAATAATTTTTCTCGCCCAGGAAGGTGACACGGAAACTTATTACAGGTTCATCGTGTAATGAAATTAAAGTATGTTACATGGAGGTAAGATAACACAGTGTATGGACACGTCGAGTCAATAACCTTGTCCAACGATACAACACAACTTCCGACATGATATGGATGATTTAAAGGATTACCAGGGTCAGTATTACACACAAGAGTGCCCATAATGCTCGTGTCTTCACATCAAAAGATAGTCAGACTTTGCTCACGAAATCCTCTGTATTTGATGAGGGTTGCCATATTATGGTCTCGACATTTTATTGAGGCTTGATTCATTTTCCAAGCGAAAGGAGTCTGATTTTTATTTATATCAGATTCTGACTTCTAAAGGTCCTTTCTTTATGTTTCACCCGGTGAAGAATAACGTTGTTTGGAATAGCCCGACATTCCTGTATGAGTGCATTCACCAAAGCTTGTTGATTGGCGGGATGGTAGTTTACATGCACGAACTTGCCGGTTTAGTTGGTCCAACAAATGTTCACTTGGTGAGAGGTCTGGGGATCGAACTCGCCATGGCAGAACATTGTTCCTGTAGGAACAGGAGTAGAACGGGATTAAAACTTGATCAAATTAATGCCGGCCTGTTAAATTTGCGTCAAAAACAACAAGCTGTGTCGTCAAATCTCTGCATATGTCACCCCATACCATAACACTTCCCCCACCAATTGGAACTGTCTCTCTCTCAGCAGGGTGCTGTTCTCTCACCTCGAATCCGACCGTCAGCTATGAGTAACAGGAAACGGCTTTCATAAGTAAAGAGAATTTGTTGCCGGCTTCGATCCTGCCAGTCCTGCACAGTACTGGTGCACCAGAATGGTCACGTTGATGACGAGGGGCCCACGGAACGGTCGATAAGCACGAACACCTTAATGTCGTAGTCGTCGTGTAACTATTCTTCTACTGATGTTGCTGCTGTTGACGCAATGTTAAGGAGACATCCTTTGCAACTAATTTTTACAATATGGAATTGTTTTGCTTTGGGGAAATATGCGTACTTTCGCTAAATTTACCATGTCCATAATTTGTATGAACAAAGTATTCGGCATTGACTGGTTATATCTATCAACTAGCCTATGGTCCCCTTGACGCTTATTCCCCCGCAATGCTGTCTGTCGTATGGTATTCAAGCCGCAAGGTGGCGCTATTTGGTAATCGGTGATGCCCCAAAGCAGAACAGCTCGTACGTGTGTATGGTTTTATGCCGCTTTTAGTAACATTGCAGCAATGTCATGGCAGGGGGCAACAGAAATGGGCGTGGCGAGCGAACACTTTAACCACTAGGCTACCCCACCGTTTAGAAATAGCTCAGTTGCGCACTACTTTTGCACAACATCGTTTTTTATTCGGACAGCTAACAAGGAAATAAGGTCAAACCTTCAACGTGCACAGTTTATATCACAGCAGCTGGCCGAGATCCTGAAAATGGACAGGATGGTGAAATGATGAAATGCAAACGAAATGAAAAATATAATATTAATTTCTTTTTGCAAACATGTTTGGTGATTTTTTTTAAAATCTTTTTTTTTAAATGTATTTTTGCCATCTTTGCGCTCTTGCCATACAACGTCAGGCTGTAAACAAACCAAACAATTACCAAGTCATGTAATAGATAAATATGTCTTCTGAAAAAGGGTAGTGTTAGGTGGAGAGAAGTATATCTTGTGGATGTTACAGTTAGGTTTGCATGATACATAGTAATGTAGTGAGTGAGTGAGTTTAGTTTTACGCCGCACTCAGCAATATTCCAGCTATATGGCGGCGGTCTGTAAATAATCGAGTCTGGACCAGACAATCCAGTGATCAACACCATGAGCATCGATCTGCGCAATTGGGAACCGATGACATGTGTCAACCAAGTCAGCGAAACTGACCACCCGATCCCGTTAGTCTCCTCTTACGACAAGATAGTCGCCTTTTTATGGCAAGCACATGGGTTGCTGAAGACCTATTCTACCCCGGATCTTCACGGGTCACATAGTAATGTAAGTTTAAGTTACAAATAAATCTGTTATGTTTTCTGATATATGTTTCCAATGCAAAAACCGCCTCCGTGGTGTAGTGGTTAGAACGTCCGCCCGGTGAGCGGAAAGTCGCGGGTTCGATCCCCGGCTACGTCATACCAAAAGACGTTAAAATATGGTACTTGTTGGTCCCTGCCTGGCGCTCAGGATTATATCGGTACAACAAGGACTGGTCGGCTCGGAGTCAGTGTAATGTGTCTGAGTGGGGTCATGCTTCACTGCGGCATGGTATCTCAGTGAGCTAGCACTATGAACCAGCTTAAAGGCTATCACAAGCAGCCACACATACACACGCATGTACGTCGTCATATGAGCAAAATATTCTTTAGTGCGACGTTAAACCCCATTTATCCTCACCTCACCCCACCTCACCTCACCTCACCTCACCTCACCCCACCTCGAATGCAATTGGGATTTCAGTCTCCTTTGCTTGCTACACCTTGTCGCCAACAATGTTCAGTGAGATGCTTCTAATATTGATCATTGGATTGTCTGGACCATCCTTGAATATTCATAGCCAGACAGTATAACATGCATATTGCTGAGTGAAGTGTGAAACAAACACCCCTTTCCATCACATTCATATAAAATCTCGCACACACGTACACACGCACGCACACATACAAACACACACATTATTGACAGTCGTTGATTGTGTGTTATTAAACCACACCACCATCAACAAAGAATACAACAATGTGTGATACATAAAACATAATACATTCATGTCCGTCACAGAGTTGGAATATTGTTGCGTGCGACTTTAAACAACAAAGGAAAATAGTCAAATATTATGACTTTCCTCACGAACACCACACTATTGATGAAGGTCGCCATATTGTCGCTTGTACGTACTATTGAGGCGGAATTCCTTTTCCAAGTAGATGGGGGGCGGTGTGGTAGCCTAATGGTTAAAGCGTCCGCTCGTCACGCTGAAGATCTGGGTTCGATTCCCCAGATGGGTACAATGAGTGACGCCAATTTCTGGTGTCCCCCGCCGTGATATTGCTGGAATATTGCTAAAAGCGGCATCAAACCACACTCACTTACTCACTCCAAGCAGATGGGGGATGATTTTTTTCTTGCTACATATAATTTTGAGCGTTCCTTTTAAAAACAAAGAAACCAATGTCCCATAAAATCAAAACATCCCCCATTTTGTTCGCATCAAATAGCCAACATGAGTATGAAAGGGTTAAATTTTTATCAAAACGACAAATATACCAAGATTTTATTATTATATCTGGACTTTAATTTGCTTTTGAAGAATAACTTTCTCATTAAGATGGAATCTTATAAGAAAATGTCACTGATCTTTACATTCAGAAGTCGTTATCATGTAATGTCTTACATGTGCATGCTAACCAAAATGGCACTCTTATTGATGATACTTAATTTCTGCAGCTCATGCACATAGTGCAAGCGTGTGTCATTAGGAGTAGCTGCAGCCATCAATAGTAATAGATGTACTATTTACGGAGCTTCAAAGGAAGAAGAATTGATATCCGCCTCCTCGTCTCAAGATAGAAGAAATTTAGGACAATCCAATATCAAATAAGAGTTCAGAAACCTCAGTTGTCTGCCATTCTATCCTGAAGGTCTGAAGAACTGGCATCATCTGAACAACAGAATCACCCAGACTACGTCCAAACAGCTAACGACTGAAATTCGTCCGAACAACTGTCACACCGAACAACTGAAGACTAATATCAGCTTTAACAACTGTACAACTCCGACAAATCCTGAACGGTTGACACCTAAATCTCGTCTAACCCTGAAAAATCGTCACAACAACTGTATTACCAGAGCATAGTCTGACTGACTGACGCCTGAAATTCATCCTAACAATCGACGCCTGAAATTCATCCTAACAATCGACACCTGAATCCCACCCCAACAACCGACGCCTGAATTTCATCCCAACAACCGACGCCTGAATTTCATCCCAATCGACGCCTGAATTTCATCCCAACAATCGACGCCTGAATTTCATCCCAACAACCGACGCCTGAATTTCATCCCAAGAATCGACGCCTGAATTTCATCCCAAGAATCGACGCCTGAATTTCATCCCAACAGTCGACGCCTGAATTTCATCCCAACAATCAACGCCTGAATTTCATCCCAACAACCGACGCCTGGAATTCATCCCAACAATCGACGCCTGAATTTCATCCCAACAATCGACGCCTGAATTTCATCCCAGCAACCGACGCCTGAATTTCATCCCAACAATCGACGCCTGAATTTCATCCCAACAATCGACGCCTGAATTTCATCCCAGCAACCGGCGCCTGAATTTCATCCCAACAATCGACGCCTGAATTTTATCCCAACAATCGACGCCTGAATTTCATCCCAACAACCGACGCCTGGAATTCATCCCAACAACCGACGCCTGAATTTCATCCCAACAATCGACGCCTGAATTTCATCCCAACAACCGACGCCTGGATTTCATCCCAACACTCCACGCCTGAATTCATCCCAACAATCGACGCCTGAATTTCATCCCAACAATCGACGCCTGAATTTCATCCCAATAATCGATGCCTGAAATTAGTCAGCACATCTGACGCTTAACAATTTTAACAAAGTGTGACAAACTGACCAGGAATTTCGTCTGAATCGCTGAAGCTTAAATTCTTCGCAACAACCGTAGCACCAAAACCAAAGTCTGAACAACAAGCCACTGAACAACTTAACAACAGCAAAACAACTTAAAAATTAAATCGCCCGAACAAAGTCTGAGGCTAATTCAGGTGAACAGTAAGACAGGTAAGTAACATTACCGAATTTCATATATCGATATATATTTTCTTTAACACAGAAATATTGACCGTATTTCGCAACC
This sequence comes from Haliotis rubra, assembly GCF_003918875.1. Taxonomy (NCBI): domain Eukaryota; kingdom Metazoa; phylum Mollusca; class Gastropoda; order Lepetellida; family Haliotidae; genus Haliotis; species Haliotis rubra. The sequence goes on along the minus strand of NW_025767298.1, from coordinate 87,600 downwards.
CAAAGAGGCGTGAAGGGATTGTTTCTTTACCGTACTTAGCGATATTCCAGCTGTATGAGTGAGTGAGGTTTTACGCCGCTTTTAGCAATGTTTCCGGAAGGTACACCAGAAATGGATTTCACACATTGTACCCATGTCGGGAATCGAACCAGGAACATCGGTGTGACGAGTGAACGCTTTAACCACTAGGCTATATGACGAAATGCGTCAGCTCCTGAAAACCAGTTTTATTTAGTCCGTTAAACTGCATGTTTTGCTTTATATTATTTTGTAAAATATATATTCGAACCAGTGACTGCCACATACAAAATACCCGTGAAGATCCAGGTTAGAATTGATCTTCAGCAACCCATGCTTGTAAGAGGGGACTGACGGGAGCGGGTGGTCAGGCTCGCTGGCTTGGTTGACACATGTCATCGTATTCCGATTGTGTAGGGCGATTCTCGTGATGTTGATCACTGGATTGTCCGACTCAGACTCGATTATTTACAGACCGCCGCCATATGGCTGACATATTGCTGAAATTCCAAAAGGCCTCAAATAATGTTTCATGCTGTTACCCTCACCCGACTTTAAGTGTGTAAAATTAAAACATTTGGGCTCTGAGTCAGTAATCTGTGTTTGAGTGAGTGAGTTGCACTCAGCAATATTCCAGCTATATGACGGCGGTCTGTAAATAATCACCAGACAATCCAGTGATCAACATCATGAGTATCGATCTACACAATTGGAATATGAACGTGTATTCGGGTTTGAAATTCAAGCCCAAATGTGTCAGTACTGATACATAGTTTGAGTGAATATATTTTTCAGAACTTTAACATATTTGCCGTATGAGTATACATTCATGCTCACCGAGATCTAACTACCAAACTAAACTTTTCCCCATTAAGAACCAGGACCTAGATTTTCGAAGCTCTCTTGGCGCTAAGATAGTCGTAAGTTAATGTTAATGTATGGCACTTACGGCTATCTTAGCGCTAAGAGAGCTTCGAAATTCTAGGCCCTGCCCTTCTCCAGTCCTGGTTTTACGTTACAATATCTTCTGACAATGGGGACAATAGATGTTGATGGGGTAAAGTGTCACCGTGAGAGTGAGAACACTGGTTTGTGAGAATGAATCTGGGGGTGAGAACGTGTGGCATTAACGGTAAAATGGTGACGAGAAGGTCAGAGTGAAGGGGTGAAGTTGGTTGAGGTAACGTTTGGCCTTCAGGGTAAACTTGTGAATCTGGTGGTGGGAACGTTGGGCATTAACGGTAAAATGGTGACGAGAAGGTCAGAGTGAAGGGGTGAAGTTGGTTGAGATAACGTTTGGCCTTCACGGTAAAATGGTGACGAGAAGGTCAGAGTGAAGGGGTGAATTTGGTTGAGATAGAACGTTGGTGGAACGTTAGGCATTAACGGTAAAATGGTGACGAGAAGGTCAGAGTGAAGGGGTGAAGTTGGTTGAGATAACGTTAGGCCTTCACGGTAAACTTGTGAAGCTGGTGGTGAGAACATTAGGCATTAACGGTAAAATGGTGACGAGAAGGTCAGAGTGAAGGGGTGAAGTTGGTTGAGATAACGTTTCGCCTTCAGGGTAAACTTGTGAATCTGGTGGTGGGAACGTTGGGCATTAACGGTAAAATGGTGACGAGAAGGTCAGAGTGAAGGGGTGAAGTTGGTTGAGATAACGTTTGGCCTTCACGGTAAACTTGTGAAGCTGGTGGTGAGAACGTTAGGCATTAACGGTAAAATGGTGACGAGAAGGTCAGAGTGAAGGGGTGAAGTTGGTTGAGATAACGTTTGGCCTTCACGGTAAACTTGTGAAGCTGGTGGTGGGAACGTTAGGCATTAACGGTAAAATGGTGACGAGAAGGTCAGAGTGAAGGTGAAGTTATTGAGATAACGCTTGGCCTTCACGGTAAAATGGTGAACGTTGGAAATTAACGAAGGGTGAAGGGGTGAAGTTGGTTGAGATAACGTTTGGCCTTCACGGTAAAATGGTGACGAGAAGGTCAGAGTGAAGGGGTGAATTTGGTTGAGATAACGTTAGGCCTTCACGGTAAACTTGTGAAGCTGGTGGTGAGAACATTAGGCATTAACGGTAAAATGGTGACGAGAAGGTCAGAGTGAAGGGGTGAAGTTGGTTGAGATAACGTTTGGCCTTCAGGGTAAACTTGTGAATCTGGTGGTGGGAACGTTGGGCATTAACGGTAAAATGGTGACGAGAAGGTCAGAGTGAAGGGGTGAAGTTGGTTGAGATAACGTTTGGCCTTCACGGTAAACTTGTGAAGCTGGTGGTGAGAACATTAGGCATTAACGGTAAAATGGTGACGAGAAGGTCAGAGTGAAGGGGTGAAGTTGGTTGAGATAACGTTTGGCCTTCACGGTAAACTTGTGAAAGCTGGTGGTGAGAACGTTAGGCATTAACGGTAAAATGGTGACGAGAAGGTCAGAGTGAAGGGGTGAAGTTGGTTGAGATAACGTTTGGCCTTCACGGTAAACTTGTGAATCTGGTGGTGAGAACGTTGGGCATTAACGGTAAAATGGTGACGAGAAGGTCAGAGTGAAGGGGTGAAGTTGGTTGAGATAACGTTTGGCCTTCACGGTAAACTTGTGAAGCTGGTGGTGAGAACATTAGGCATTAACGGTAAAATGGTGACGAGAAGGTCAGAGTGAAGGGGTGAAGTTGGTTGAGATAACGTTTGGCCTTCACGGTAAACTTGTGAATCTGGTGGTGAGAACGTTAGGCATTAACGGTAAAATGGTGACGAGAAGGTCAGAGTGAAGGGGTGAAGTTGGTTGAGATAACGTTTGGCCTTCACGATAAAATTGTGAATCTGGTGGTGAGAACGTTAGGCATTAACGGTAAAATGGTGACGAGAAGGTCAGAGTGAAGGGGTGAAGTTGGTTGAGATAACGTTTGGCCTTCACGATAAAATTGTGAATCTGGTGGTGAGAACGTTAGGCATTAACAGTAAAATGGTGACGAGAAGGTCAGACTGAAGGGGTGAAGTTGGTTGAGAGAACGTTCAGCCTCAACTGTGAAAGGGTATACTGTGGTGGTTTGGAGAAGTCTTTGGAGAAGTTTGATGCTGAGAATGGAGATCTTGACGGTGAAAGGTTCAATGCTGCTGTGAAACATTTGTAATAAACCTTGATTAAAAGTTGAATGATTGGGTCAAGGGAACATTGCATTAAAAGTTAATCTCTCTATGCTAAACTATTACATTCTTCCATTTCAGAATCAAAATGGCCGTCTCTGTAAACTCGACCTTGACCTATGAGGGACTGTCTAATGGGCTCCGTATCTTTCACTCAGTCTGCTCCATCACAATTGCTGTGGCGGGGACTGTGGGCAACAGCTTCAGTATCTACAGATTGACTCAGAAGGGTCAAAAACAGCAAACCTGTAACATATACCTTGCAAACCTCAGCGTCAACAACCTTCTCAGCTCTGGGATCATTCTTCCTCTCATCGCCATCAATTCCTTCTTCAAGGGTTGGATCTACGGCACTGCGTTCTGCAAATTCTTTGCATATTTCTTGTACAGCAACATTTGCGCCGAGGCGAACGCTTTCGTCCTCCTGACCGTCAACCGCTTCATGAAGATAGTCCATCCCAAAACCTACAACACTGTGTATGGCAGGACTCGGAACAACGCCATCATCATAGGTGCTGGCTGGTTGATGTATGCCATAATCTTCATCTTGCCACTGACCGACGCACTGGGTCAGTTTGCCTTCGACCCCAACAAGAACTTCTGTGGAATAATTAACAAAGACAAGTTTGCTTCGGTCGTTGCAATGTGTATCCTTTCAACATCCCTTCCAGTCATCGTCTTCAGCTACGTGTCCATCTTTCGCACATATAAGAAGTCCAAGCAGAAGATAGCGGATAAGAAGGATGTGGAGCAAACGAACACAGGAATCCACTCCAAACAGGAAGTGCGACTTCTGCGCATGATCATAATTATCCTCGTATGTTTCGTGCTCACCTATACCCCCTTTGCCGTGATGACAATCATAGATCCAAGCATGGAGCTTGCCGGACAATGGATCCACACCATCATGTCGTACATCACATGGACACACCTCTTTATTAATCCGATCATATATATAATAAAGAGCCCTAAGAAGTAAATGATTGATGGTTAGATTGCACCAGCATTGAACGGCCATATATATATATATATATATATATATATATATACACTCATGCCAATAATGGTTGTCATCCCCTTTAATTTTTAATTATAGAGGGGGGGTGGGGTGGGGGCAGGGGGTGACAACCATTATTGGCATGAGTATATATTGATAGCTCTCCGTGACTTGGTGTTGTGAGAACAAACAAGTGAGTGAGTGAGTTTAGTTTGACGCTGCTGTTAGCAATGTAACCAGTAATGGGGTTGACACATTATACCCATGTGGGGAATTGAACCCGGGTCTTCGGCGTGACGAGCAAACGCTCCCCAAGAACAAACACCAAAGCGAAAGTGCATACAATATAGATAGAAGCAATATGTATTTTGCTTAATAAAACCTGGAAACATTCATGGATACTGGATGTTGGTGCCTAAGTCCTTGTACGTTTTTTATGGCTTGGCATGCTGTGGAGATCCGTCTTTAGTTTTCTATTGTTTCGTAACATGCGATGAACGGGATAAAGGTGGTAAGTCGGGTCATTGTATCCCAGTTTAGTTCTTTGAGCTCATTATGTCAATCCCGGGACTATTGACAGACCGCGATTATAAAGTTTGGACCCGTGAAGATCCGGGTTAGAATGAATCTTCAGTAACCCATGAATGTCGCAAGAGGCGACTCACGGGATCGGGTGGTCAGGCTCGCTGGCTTGGTTGACACGTGTAAGCGGTTCCCAAATGCGAAGTTCGGTGCTCATGCTGTTGATCACTGGATTGTCTGGTCCAGACTCAATTATTTACATGCTAGTGAACCCCTGTGTGGCGCGGTGCGGTGCGGTGCGGTGCGGTGCGGCCCATTTGCATATGCCAGGTGCACTGTTCTTATGAACTGTTGATTGTTATCATACCTTAAAACATTTGTCTTTCCATGTAATAATATTCCATTCTCAGCAGTTTACCACTAATTCTGTTTATGTATCACAATAACTTTGGCTGTTGCGTATATTTGGCTATGCGTGTTTTATTATATATTGTCCAAAATGATTATTGGTTATGCTGAATTCATATATGTACGTGCATTATGTTATGATGGGTGGGGCGGTGGGGCGGTGGGGTAGCCTAGTGGTTAAAGCGTTGGCTCGTCACGCCGAAGACCCGGGTTCGAATCCCAACATGGGTACATTGTGTGAAGCCCATTTCTGGTGTCCCCCGCCGTGATGTTGCTGGAATATTGCTAAAAGCGGCGTAAAACTAAACTCAGTCACAGTTATGGCGGGTGATCTTGGCATGGGTGTTGCATGCTAGTGTGTGGAATCATACTAAATCCAATTATGAATAATGAAGAAAAAGGTTTAAAAGTATGAAGAAAACGAATTCATCTGTCAATTACTGTTATTTACTTACATTAAGTGATTAAAAGCCAGTCCGTTGTAGAAATGTCCCGATTTCAAGCGTAAATGTTGTAGCAGCGATGGTTACCTTCGATACGGAAGTACGCTATTGCGGCTGCGTAGAATTACCGGAAGGGAGGAATTACCGGACTCGCTTGTTGACAAATGTTCCACCAAACCTTGAACCATCTGATGATCAACACGCAAACAACGTTTTTCATGTGTTGTCGTACAATTAAAGGTACACGTAGTGGTATTGTGTCCTGGCAAAATCTCTGTCACTGGTGTTTCCAAATGGTGGTGGTGGAATTGGGTTTAACGTCGTGCTTGAGAATATTTTGCTCATATGACGACGTGCATGCATGTGTATGTGTATGTGCGGCTGCTTGTACTAGCCTAGACTCAAGCTGGTTTCATAGTGCTAGCCCACTGAGATACCATGCCGCAGTGAAGCATGAATACCCCACTCACACACATTATACTGACTCCGAGGCGACCAGTCCTTGTTGTACCCATTAATGCCGAACGCCAGACAGGGACCAACAAGTACCATATTTTAACGTCTTTTGGTATGACGCGGTCGGGGATCGAACCCGCGACCTTCCGCACTCCGGGCGGATGCACTAACCACTACACCACGGAGGAGGTCGGTGTTTCCAAGTTGAAACACTGAGTGATCCCGAAATCTGCGCGCAAAAGAATTACATGAGAGTGAGTGAGTGAGTTTGGTTTTACACCGCTTTTAGCAACATTCCAGCAATATCGCGGCGGGGGACACCAGAAGTAGGCTTCACGCATTGAACCCGTGTTGGGGAGGCAAACCCGGTCTTCGGCGTGGCGAGCGGATGCTTTCACCAATACGCTACAACACCACCACCCCCAAATTGATAATTAGGGTTAGTGAGTAGGTTTGAGCGCTATTTTAGTTATATCGCGGTGTCTTATCTTGAGATGGGCTAGGATACTTTGATGACATCACTAGGGTACGGTTAAAAAAGTGAATTATTCACGGTAAAAAAAGGAAGAAGAAAAATAAGGACCCGTGAACATTCAGCTGTAGTTAAGAAAACGTCTTTGGATGGGTGACCGTATTTGGCAGCTTGACTCCCCAGAGTGATGTCACCGCTTCAGCATAAATAGGGATGCGCCTGAAAGTGGTCTTCACAGTTCTTCGGTTAACAAACGAAGCACATCCTCTACTTTGAAACAATGAACGGGGCCTGCCTTCTGCTTCTCCTCCTGCCTTCTGCAGCCTTGGCCTTGAACCTGGTTCCAAATAAGTCACATGTCAGTTAGCACAGTGGTTGGTGTTGCTGCAAGGCAGCCTGGAAACTCACCTTCGACTCCCCAAATGGGCACACCCCTAGAGAGCTTTGCTATACATGTATTAAAAAGTGTCTCGGCATGGACTGCTGAGACCAATTCTAACCCGGATCATCACGGGTGTCAGATATTTCACGGCAGGTCAAATTAAAAACTACGGAATCATTAATTCTGCTAAAAATATCCAGCAATCATCGGGTACGAATATATTTTGATGTGAAACTGTTCCCTCTAAATTCTACTCAGATACGCTGCATTAACAGGGGCGTATATCTACCATTATAAAAAAAGCCCGGACTTACACATGATTGTTGCTAAAAGGGTAGGACAAGCCCTCAATACTATTTTAATATAAAGCTTTTCAACCTATCGGGCTTAAACGAAATAATTGGCTTGCTATGCGCCTGATTAAGGTCGTTTCCGCAGTTCAGGAATTCTTGCAATGTGTCCGATCAAGTTAAACCACAACATGGTTTGTAAGGAAAACCGGAGTTCGGTCAAAAAAGGTTCGGACAGCCAAATGCGAGCGCAAATGGTGATAAAGCAGTATTATGTAAGCTAACTCGTCTTATTACATTACATTTACTCCATGGGCACGGTCCCTGCATAGTTACATCAACTGGCCACGTCAGAAATCCATGATCGTGTTCGCCCCAAATACGTTTCTAGCTGTTTGTGGTCGTGGCTGTAACCCAAGTGCCTTGTTGAGATTAGTTAGACCGTTTTCAGCAATATTCCAGTCATATCATGGCAGGGGACACTGGAGGTGTGGGACAATCGAGCCCGAGACCAACTGACAAAGTTGGGGTTGGGTGGTGGCGTAGACTGTCTTTAAGCGTTCGCTTAGATTTGACCAAAGATCCCCCATATGATCCAGCGCGTGAAGCCGATTTCTTCTAACCCCGTAGTGATTTTGCTGGAGTATTGCTGAAAAAAACCGTGTAAAAACTCACTCACCGAAAGCAGGGTTCAACTAACCTCACTCACTCATCATCTATTTTTTTCAACACAGGAGCAGCACAAGGAACCGTAGCCTTCCACGCCAATGCTCAGGACAAAACTATTCAGCTCTATACAGGAAGACCTATCCCCTTCGACCACGCCTTGTCAACGCAGGCTCTGCTTACAACGCTCAGACTGGAAGGTTCACGGCTCCTGTGGCTGGAATCTACCTGTTCTGGACCCAGATAGAGTGAACTAAACCCGGCGTGGCTATCACCATGTTTATCTTCCAGTCTGGGAAGCCGATCAGCGCGGGGTACATGGAGACCAACAGCGACCTTGCTGATGACACCGGCTCCGCAATGGTGGCTACTCATCTGACGAAGGGTGAAGAGGTCTGGGTCGAGATTGAAAAGGATTTCTCAATGATCGTGTTTCCGTCCTCCTATTTCGGTGGGGTGTTGCTGTATGCTGACGATGGTACTGGTCCCATTCTCGGTTGATATGAATAAACGGAAAGAAAAGCTTTCTGAGTTTTAAATCAAATTTATAGTGTCTGTTTTATCTACAATAATAAATCTGTCTGTAAATAAAAGGGACGCTGGAGATCACCATCGTGGTCGTCGTCGACGACGGTATCATCATCATCATCATCATCATCGTCATCATCATCATCATCATCCTAATTACCACAAATTGTCAATCTTCATCCCCATTAACACAATCATTATCATCATCGTCGTTATTATCAAATTCATCTTGTATTTGGAAATTCCATCTGGAATTATAAATTTAATGTTGTATTATAAAATTCAACTTGTATTAGTACATTCAAGCTCGGTACAGTGAACATTAATTTCATTTGGGACATATTTCCCCTAATCACTCGTACCTCGTGGGTTATTCACTAAATCTTGTATTAAAAATTCCATCGTATATTATTTAATTCAACTTGTATTATAATATTCAACTTGCATTATAAAATTCAAATTGCATTATAAAATCCATCTTGTGTTATAAAATAGTTTACTTGTAGTATAAAATTCATCCTGTATCATAAAAATTCAGCTTGTATTACAAAACTCAAAGATTATTGAAATACGGACCGTCAAACCACGACAGGTGCCCCGACTCGATCACTGTGATGGAACATGGCTATCACGCTATAACTGAATGAGTGAGTGAGTGTGTGAGTGAGTATGGTTTTACGCCGCTGTTAAGTAAATATTCCATCATGTATCTTCGCGTGACGGGCGGATTTTACCAGAAATGGGCTTCACATATTGTGCCCATGTGGGGATTCGAACCCAGGTCTTCGGGTACAATGGGTACAATGTGTGAATCCCATTTCTGGTGTCCCCCGCCGTGATATTGCTGTAATTTTGCTAAAAGCGGCGTAAACTCAAACTCACTAACTAATAGAAGTGCATCACAAATGAAAATGTGTCATTAACTGCTAGTGTGTTACTGAAGACGTGTTAAGGGTTCATAGTTTTATTACTATTTGCTATTGTATGAAAGGGCAACATAAAAGAGCAAATAACCAATTTACTATGACATTAGTCACTGAAATATTGTCATTAAACCAGAATTGTTGATCACTGAAAGCGTGTTAAGGGTTCACAGTTATATAACTATCATCTAATTGTATGAAAAGGCGGCAACATGCAAGAGCAAAAAAAACTAATTACCCTTCTTTGAGTGGCAAATGTAGACGTTGGAGAGTCAGATAAGGACACATTTAAAACTTTATGGAAGAACAACTTTTCCATACAGATTCTTGCATCGTTGTCAAGGAAGATGTATCGAGACGTCGCATCACCTGAATATAGAAGTTGTTCAACCATAAGGATTGTCCGTGTCCAATTAACACTAAGATTAGTCACTGATAATTAGTCAGGGAAAATACAAAGTGAATAACTAAGGAACTTGTTCGTCGGTAATAAGCAGACAGTGACAAAAACAACACTATGAAAAAAATATTGACCAGCTACACATACACAGCTCAAATACTCCCCAAGAAAATATGTTAGTCACCTCTTACGACATGCATGGGGGGCTGATGTCAAATTCTAACCCGGATCTTCACGGATACTGCACTTTATCCACACCAACTATTATTTCATTTTTGAACAAAATAAAGATGATTCATTATTGACGAGTAATTTCGAGATAGGTCTGCTTAAGAATTAAGAACATAGGCATGTGATATATCATCCTTCATATTCCCTCAAGCATTGGGTGCTGACGATCACTTCTGACCCGGATCTTCACGGGTCGACTTGTAGGTATGTGTTTGATACACGAGACCAATTCTGACCCGGATCGTTACGTGTCTGACACATGAGGCGTGTTGATGACTCATTAATGTCGATGTGTGACAACTCTCAGTCTTCACAGTTTGGTTCTATCACATTCACAGTGACGCATGGGGAGAATTACTAAAGCAAGCGTACACCCTCGGACGACTCAATGTTCACTCACTTGTGTCATCTTCAGCCTGTACCAGCAGCAGCAGCTCCAGACTAAACATGGACGAATACCAGGGTTTTACAGTACTTGACCTCTACTGCGGTGCCGCAGAGTGTGGGGAAGATGTCTCTGAAGAACAAACACCTGAAAGAAGGACAAATTCCAAGAAGAAGACGAAAGACGATCACAGTCAGTACTTGAAAAAAGAGAGAATCACATCGCCTCCTAAACAGGGCTTGCTTGAGAACCGTATTCCCAATTCTCAAATCCCGTAGGCAACGACGTATTACTCGTTGCAAATCTACCAATCTCGAGTGTTTTAGCAAGTTAACGATAAACGACCGGAAGTTACCCCAAATCCGTGGCAAGTCAAGGTCCGAGATATAGCCACGTGGTTTGCCATGGTACCAGAAGATTCATTTCAACATGTATGGATTAGAAGGGGAAGTTCCAGCTGTATGAGTGTGTAGCGACAGATTGTAGCGACTACCACCAAGGTCTGTATCCCAGGCTCCATACCTTCCTTCTGACGGGACTCCTCCGGACGCTCCCGTACCATCCATTTCACAATATCCTTTGTGGAAATGTTCTCCGTGGGGCAGAAGTGTAGCCTTGTTAAAACGCTGTCTCACCATGCAGAAGACCTGGGTGTCCCGAGCCATTGTTGGAACAATATTCGAATTTGTGCGTAAGACTATCCACCAGGTACAGATGCTTTATGAAAAGATGTGTGAAGCCCATTTCTGGTGACCCCCGCCGTGATATTGTTGGACTATTGCTAGAAGCGGCGTAAAACTCAACCCACTCACTCTGGTGACTCCTGCCGTGATATTGCTGGAATGTTGCTAAAAGCGGCGTAAAACTCAAATCACTCACTCACTCTGGTGACCCCTGCCATGATGTTGCTGGAATATTGCTAAAAGCAATGTAAAACCCAACTCTTTATGAAAAGCTACAACCTGTAAAACAAGACATGCTCGTTGTGAACGTCATGCCGAAGTCCCCGGTTCGAGTCCCCTCATGGGTATAAAGTGCAAAGCCCTTTTCTGGTGTCCCCCGCCGTGATACTGATGGAATATTGATGAAAGCGGCGTAAAACCACACTCACTCATTCTTTCTGAATATCAGTAAGCCATAGATATAGGTTTCGCTACTGTATTGTTTTTAAAGTCCAGTGCCTTTAAAAAGATCCGGGTTGGAATCGATATTCAGTAACCCATGCTTGTCGTGAGAGGCGACTAATGGGATCGGGTGGTCAGGCTCGCTGACTTGGTTGACACATATCATTGTATCACCAATAGCATAGATAGATGCTCATGAAGTTGATCACTGGATTGTCTGGTCCAGACTCGATTATTTAGAGACCGCCGCCATATAGCTGGAATATTCCTGAGTGCGGCGTTAAACAACCAGCCAACAAGTGTCCTCAGTTTTGGTGAGTAATAGAGACTGATTATTGTATGTTTTGTATGTATAATGAACATGTTTCATCAGAATAAAAAAATGAATACAAATAATTTGCTTTCTTTTGTTACGTTTTCATTTCCCAATTGGAAGAATGTATTAAACCAAAAGTCTGTACGTACATCAAAAATGGCAGTGTCAGATATTACAGAACAAGCGAATGTGACACATGTCATCGTGTCCCAACTGCGTAGATCCATCTCATGCTGTTGATCACTGGTTTGTTTGGCCCAGATTTGATTAGTTACAGACCGCCGCCATATAGCTGGAATATTGCTGAGTGCGGTGTTAAACACGCTTTCACTGCGCGCTCTGCTGACCGGCGGGCACCTCGTATGTTATGTATCCGACACGAGCCTAGTGGTTGAAGCATTTGCTCGTCACGCCGAAGACCGGGTTCGATTCCCCACATGGGTACAATGTGTGAAGCTTAGCTGCTCCCCCAGCCCTACTGCTTCATCAAACAACCTACACATCACCCGTGAAGATCCGGGTTAGAATTGATCTTCAGTAACCCATTCGTGTCATAAGAGTTCGACTGACGGGATCGGGTTGCCAGGCTCGCTGACTTGGTGGACGGATGCCATCGTATCCAATTGTGCAGATCAATTCCCGTGCTGTTGAGCACTGGATTGTCTGGTCTAGACTCGGTTATTAACAGGCCGCCGCCATACAGATTGGCGTTAAACAACAATCAATGAATCCTTCAAATATGTACGTATCATAAGCACTCAGAATATGAGTGATATTAGGAAAATGTTGCAATTTACAATAGTTTAAACCACAAAAATATACAAGGAAGACATAGCAATAGCTCAATCTGTACATAAATACATCTTAGCATGTGGTACATTCAATTAACCACTATGACATTTAAGAAAGTTACGATATTTTAAGGATAACAGCTTTTTATGACGTTATCTGTACATAAATACATCTTAGCATGTGGTACATTCAATTAACCACTATGGCATTTAAGAAAGTTACTATATTTTAAGGATAACAGCTTTTTATGACGTTATCTGTACATAAATACATCTTAGCATGTGGTACATTCAATTAACCACTATGGCATTTACGAAAGTTACTATATTTTAAGGATAACAGCTTTTTATGACGTTATCTGTACATAAATTATTCATGTGGTACATTCAATTAACCACTATGGCATTTACGAAAGTTACTATATTTTAAGGATAAGAGCTTTTTATGACGTTATCTGTATATAAATACATCTTAGCATGTAGTACATTCAATTAACCACTATGGCATTTAAGAAAGTTACTATATTTTAAGGATAACAGCTTTTTATGACGTTATCTGTACAAAAATACATCTTAGCATGTGGTACATTCAATTAACCACTATGGCATTTACGAAAGTTACGATATTTTAAGGATAAGAGCTTTTTATGACGTTATCTGTATATAAATACATCTTAGCATGTAGTACATTCAATTAACCACTATGGCATTTACGAAAGTTACTATATTTTAAGGATAACAGCTTTTTATGACGTTATCTGTATATAAATACATCTTAGCATGTGGTACATTCAATTAACCACTATGACATTTACGAAAGTTACGATATTTTAAGGATAAGAGCTTTTTATGACGTTATCTGTACATAAATACATCTTAGTATGTAGTACATTCAATAAACAACTATGGTATTTAAGAAAGTTACGATATTTTAAGGATAACAGCTTTTTTTGACGTTATCTGTACATAAATACATCTTAGCATGTGGTACATTCAATTAACCACTATGGTATTTACGAAAATTACTATATTTTAAGGATAACAGCTTTTTATGACGTTATCTGTACATAAATTATTCATGTGGTACATTCAATTAACCACTATGGCATTTAAGAAAGTTACTATAATTTAAGGATAACAGCTTTTTATGACGTTATCTGTACATAAATACATCTTAGCATGTGGTACATTCAATTAACCACTATGGTATTTAAGAAAGTTACTATATTTTAAGGATAACAGCTTTTTATGACGTTATCTTTATATAAATACATCTTAGCATGTGGTACATTCAATTAACCACTATGGCATTTACGAAAGTTACTTTATTTTAAGGTTAACAGCTTTTTATGACGTTATCTGTACATAAATTATTCATGTGGTACATTCAATTAACCACTATGGCATTTACGAAAGTTACTATATTTTAAGGATAACAGCTTTTTATGACGTTATCTTTATATAAATACATCTTAGCATGTGGTACATTCAATTAACCACTATGGCATTTACGAAAGTTACGATATTTTAAGGATAACAACTTTTTATGACGTTATCTGTACATAAATACATCTTAGCATGTAGTACATTCAATTAACCACTATGGCATTTACGAAAGTTACGATATTTTAAGGATAACAGCTTTTTATGACGTTATCTGTATATAAATACATCTTAGCATGTGGTACATTCAATTAACCACTATGGCATTTACGAAAGTTACTATATTTTAAGGATAACAGCTTTTTATGACGTTATCTGTATATAAATACATCTTAGCATGTAGTACATTCAATTAACCACTATGGCATTTACGAAAGTTACTATATTTTAAGGATAACAGCTTTTTATGACGTTATCTGTACATAAATTATTCATGTGGTACATTCAATTAACCACCATGACATTTACGAAAGTTACGATATTTTAAGGATAACAGCTTTTTATGACGTTATCTGTACATAAATACATCTTAACATGTGGTACATTCAATAAACAACTATGGTATTTAAGAAAGTTACGATACTTTATGGATAACAGCTTTTTATGACGTTATCTGTACATAAATACATCTTAGCATGTGGTACATTCAATAAACAACTATGGCATTTAAGAAAGTTACGATATTTTAAGGATAACAGCTTTTTTTGACGTTATCTGTACATATATACATCTTAGCATGTGGTACATTCAATTAACCACTATGGCATTTACGAAAGTTACTATATTTTAAGGATAACAGCTTTTTATGACGTTATCTGTACATAAATACATCTTAGCATGTGGCTACATTCAAACCACTATTACTTACTATATTTTAAGGATAACAGCTTTTTATGACGTTATCTGTACATAAATTATTCATGTGGTACATTCAATTAACCACTATGGCATTTAAGAAAGTTGCTATATTTTAAGGATAACAGCTTTTTATGACGTTATCTGTATATAAATACATCTTAGCATGTAGTACATTCAATTAACCACTATGGCATTTACGAAAGTTACGATATTTTAAGGATAACAGCTTTTTATGACGTTATCTGTATATAAATACATCTTAGCATGTGGTACATTCAATTAACCACTATGACATTTACGGAAGTTACGATATTTTAAGGATAAGAGCTTTTTATGACGTTATCTGTACATAAATACATCTTAGTATGTAGTACATTCAATAAACAACTATGGTATTTAAGAAAGTTACGATATTTTAAGGATAACAGCTTTTTTTGACGTTATCTGTACATAAATACATCTTAGCATGTGGTACATTCAATTAACCACTATGGCATTTACGAAAGTTACTATATTTTAAGGATAACAGCTTTTATGACGTTATCTGTACATAAATACATCTTAGCATGTGGTACATTCAATTAACCACTATGGCATTTAAGAAAGTTAGTATAATTTAAGGATAACAGCTTTTTATGACGTTATCTGTACATAAATACATCTTAGCATGTGGTACATTCAATTAACCACTATGGTATTTAAGAAAGTTACGATATTTTAAGGATAACAGCTTTTTATGACGTTATCTGTACAAAAATACATCTTAGCATGTGGTACATTCAATTAACCACTATGGCATTTACGAAAGTTACTATATTTTAAGGTTAACAGCTTTTTATGACGTTATCTGTACATAAATACATCTTAGCATGTGGTACATTCAATTAACCACTATGGCATTTACGAAAGTTACTATATTTTAAGGATAACAGCTTTTTATGACGTTACCTGTACAAAAATACATCTTAGCATGTGGTACATTCAATTAACCACTATGGCATTTACGAAAGTTACTATATTTTAAGGTTAACAGCTTTTTATGACGTTATCTGTACATAAATTATTCATGTGGTACATTCAATTAACCACTATGGCATTTACGAAAGTTACTATATTTTAAGGATAACAGCTTTTTATGACGTTATCTGTGTATAAATACATCTTAGCATGTAGTACATTCAATTAACCACCATGACATTTAAAGAAAGTTACGATATTTTAAGGATAACAGCTTTTATGACGTTATCTGTATATAAATACATCTTAACATGTGGTACATTCAATTAACAACTATGGTATTTAAGAAAGTTACGATACTTTATGGATAACAGCTTTTTATGACGTTATCTGTACATAAATACATCTTAGCATGTGGTACATTCAATAAACAACTATGGCATTTAAGAAAGTTACGATATTTTAAGGATAACAGCTTTTTTTGACGTTATCTGTACATAAATACATCTTAGCATGTGGTACATTCAATTAACCACTATGGCATTTACGAAAGTTACTATATTTTAAGGATAACAGCTTTTTATGACGTTATCTGTACATAAATACATCTTAGCATGTGGTACATTCAATTAACCACTATGGCATTTAAGAAAGTTACTATATTTTAAGGATAACAGCTTTTTATGACGTTATCTGTACATAAATTATTCATGTGGTACATTCAATTAACCACTATGGCATTTAAGAAAGTTACTATATTTTAAGGATAACAGCTTTTTATGACGTTATCTGTAGATAAATACATCTTAGCATGTAGTACATTCAATTAACCACTATGGCATTTACGAAAGTTACGATATTTTAAGGATAACAGCTTTTTATGACGTTATCAGTATATAAATACATCTTAGCATGTGGTACATTCAATTAACCACTATGACATTTACGAAAGTTACGATATTTTAAGGATAACAGCTTTTTATGACGTTATCTGTACATAAATACATCTTAGTATGTAGTACATTCAATAAACAACTATGGTATTTAAGAAAGTTACGATATTTTAAGGATAACAGCTTTTTTTGACGTTATCTGTACATAAATACATCTTAGCATGTGGTACATTCAATTAACCACTATGGCATTTACGAAAGTTACTATATTTTAAGGATAACAGCTTTTTATGACGTTATCTGTACATAAATTATTCATGTGGTACATTCAATTAACCACTATGGCATTTAAGAAAGTTAGTATAATTTAAGGATAACAGCTTTTTATGACGTTATCTGTACATAAATACATCTTAGCATGTGGTACATTCAATTAACCACTATGGTATTTAAGAAAGTTACGATATTTTAAGGATAACAGCTTTTTATGACGTTATCTGTACAAAAATACATCTTAGCATGTGGTACATTCAATTAACCACTATGGCATTTACGAAAGTTACTATATTTTAAGGATAACAGCTTTTTATGACGTTATCTGTACAAAAATACATCTTAGCATGTGGTACATTCAATTAACCACTATGGCATTTACGAAAGTTACTATATTTTAAGGTTAACAGCTTTTTATGACGTTATCTGTACATAAATTATTCATGTGGTACATTCAATTAACCACTATGGCATTTACGAAAGTTACTATATTTTAAGGATAACAGCTTTTTATGACGTTATCTGTGTATAAATACATCTTAGCATGTAGTACATTCAATTAACCACTATGACATTTAAGAAAGTTACGATATTTTAAGGATAACAGCTTTTTATGACGTTATCTGTATATAAATACATCTTAACATGTGGTACATTCAATTAACAACTATGGTATTTAAGAAAGTTACGATACTTTATGGATAACAGCTTTTTATGACGTTATCTGTACATAAATACATCTTAGCTTGTGGTACATTCAATAAACAACTATGGCATTTAAGAAAGTTACGATATTTTAAGGATAACTGCTTTTTTTGACGTTATCTGTACATAAATACATCTTAGCTTGTGGTACATTCAATAAACAACTATGGCATTTAAGAAAGTTACGATATTTTAAGGATAACAGCTTTTTATGACGTTATCTGTACATAAATACATCTTAGCATGTGGTACATTCAATTAACCACTATGGCATTTACGAAAGTTACTATATTTTAAGGATAACAGCTTTTTATGACGTTATCTGTACATAAATACATCTTAGCATGTGGTACATTCAATTAACCACTATGGCATTTAAGAAAGTTACTATATTTTAAGGATAACAGCTTTTTATGACGTTATCTGTACATAAATTATTCATGTGGTACATTCAATTAACCACTATGGCATTTAAGAAAGTTACTATAATTTAAGGATAACAGCTTTTTATGACGTTATCTTTATATAAATACATCTTAGCATGTGGTACATTCAATTAACCACTATGGCATTTACGAAAGTTACTATATTTTAAGGATAACAGCTTTTTATGACGTTATCTGTACATAAATACATCTTAGCATGTGGTACATTCAATTAACCACTATGGCATTTACGAAAGTTACTATATTTTAAGGATAACAGCTTTTTATGACGTTATCTGTACATAAATTATTCATGTGGTACATTCAATTAACCACTATGGCATTTAAGAAAGTTAGTATAATTTAAGGATAACAGCTTTTTATGACGTTATCTTTATATAAATACATCTTAGCATGTGGTACATTCAATTAACCACTATGGCATTTACGAAAGTTACTATATTTTAAGGATAACAGCTTTTTATGACGTTATCTGTACATAAATACATCTTAGCATGTGGTACATTCAATAAACCACTATGGCATTTAAGAAAGTTACTATATTTTAAGGATAACAGCTTTTTATTACGTTATCCATAATGTATGTACGTTTCTTGTTAGTCATCAACTTCTACAATGCCAATGAAACATATCACCGTGGTCTTCACGTAGTTCTCTATATGTGCTCAAATGATTATATTACTACTCAACTGGTTCCAGTCCAATGGTTTATTCAGGAGTAAATAAGACCACCGACCCTTATTACAAGTAACAATAAACTTAAATAGGGGCCCGTGGCCTTATTTACTCCTGGATAAACTCAACTGGTACTATTGAATCGGCATCTCTTGTTAGCAAACATTAATATCCGTGAGTGAGTGAGTTTAGTTTTACGCCGAACTGTAGTGACAGTGCTCGTTTTTGATTCAACGTCTCAATTTCAGTCACGTGACAGTCTGGGATAGAAGAGTGAAACAAGTGATGTGAAGTTCTAAAATGTTACATTCTGACTAGTGAGTGAGTGAGTTTAGTTTTACGCCGCACACAGCAATATTCCAGCTGTATGGCGGCGGTCTGTAAATAATCGAGTCTGGACCAGACAATCCAGTGATCAACGACATAATCATCGATCTACGCAGTTGGGTGAAGTTGGCATCCTTTTTCAGAATATTTGATTGTAAAGTTTGACCGATTCTATTATACGGGGCTGAAGTTTGGGTATGTCAATATTTCGACGAAATAGAAAGAGTTAATTTATTTGCATGTAAGAAGCTTTTTGGGTAAAGATGAGCACACCTGATGTAATGATTAATGGTGAATGTGGCAGGTTTCCTCTTATTATACATGGGGGCGGTGGGGTAGCCTAATGGTAAAAGCGTTGGCTCGTCACGCCGAGGACCCGGGTTCGAATCCCAACATGGGTACAATGTATGAAGCCCATTTCTGGTGTCCCCCCGCCGTGATGTTGCTGGAATATTGCTCAAAGCGGTGTAAAACCAAACTCAGTCAGTCAGTCTTATTATACATTCACAAGTTAAAGTAATCCAATATTGGCTAAAACTTTTAATGCGCTCTTACAGATACAGATACTGCAATTTCTCATTGCATTCTTGCAGAGGATACAATTGTGTTGAGTAGTATCTCCTACAAGGAAATCGTGTGCAAATAGTAAGTAAATTGAATTGTACATCTCCTATTATGATCATACAATTACATGGCGGGTCAAGATTTGTGTAAACACGTGTGACGTCACCAGTATTCGACGACCACGTAATACGCATACAAACAGTGGAATAATGTTTCTGAAGTCCCTGCAACACTGGACTTGTCACATCATCGCAATTGATGGCAACCGCATCCCCAGACATTTTCCCCAACTGGAAGGATATCATTCAAGTTTAACCAGGCGGGCATGTTATAGAGGATATTATATGAGTGCCCATGTCATACTATGTTTACGACACGAGTGCCTGAATGTTGGTATTTCCCGAGCGAGAGCGAGGGATATACCGATATTTAGGCACGGGTGTTATAAGCATAGTATGATATGGGCACGAATATGATATTCTGTTTATTACCTAAGTTGTCAAATTGAGGAAAATAACCCAAATCTACTTTCAAACATAGGCTGGCTATCCGCCGTTGCCGAATGTAGACCGCAACGTCATAGAAGAAACGTGACGTCATAGCATTGTTCATGACGTCAGGTCACCATGACAAAATGATATTTTGCCCTAGGGCATCGTATGAAAAATTTGAACCCCGATATTTTTGCCCTCTTAGGTAATAAATAGAGAATACTACATTCGGTTTCATTACATACGAATTATACGAAACGAGTGTCCTTTCTATGGTATCTGACCGAGCGAAAGCGAAGGTCGTATAATTCGTATGTAATGAGACCGAGTGTGGTCTGTTATTTATTACGCACGTCTTACATGCATTAAATTGACAAAATAGCGTATTTTGTTATTTTTATGGTTTCAAACCGAAACCGGTTTCATAAAGAGGTTGCGGAACAGTTGTGTACTGTAGTACAATATTTGATGACGTCACACTGTAATGACATCCTGCACATCTGTAAACGTACATTTCAATTGATCCGCATCAATAGATTTGCATAAATATCAATATGTCCGCATCCATGGTGTAGTGGTCAGAGCGTCCGCCAGGAGAGCGGAAGGTCGCGGGTTAGATCCCCGACCGCGTCAAACCAAAAGACGTTAAAATATGGTACTTGTTGGTCCCTGCCTGGCGCTCGGCATTAATGGGTACAACAAGGACTGGTCGGCTCGGAGTCAGTATAATGTGTCTGAGTGGGGTATTCATGCTTCACTGCGGCATGGTATCTCAGTGGGCTAGCACTATAAAACCAGCTTCTCTCTGGGCTAGTACAAGCAGCAACCGCACATACACATACACACGCATGCACGTCGTCATATGAGCAAAATATTCTCAAGCACGACGTAAAACCCAATCATACCTCACCTCATTAATATTATACTAACCCATCAAACATTGATATACGGATAACGGAAACTTTAAGAATCAAAGCAAATGCCATTTTTACTGGAAACCATTAGATGACACACACGTGGATGCAGAAACTATACAGAACAAGTTATGACTTCCATTGAAAGAGGCCAGACAGGAATTATAGTTTTCAAGAAAAACTAAAAAATAAAGAAATTGTAAACACCATTGTGTCGAATACACAGAGACCAAGCATTCACTATGGAACAGCAGTTATTTCGACAAAAAAGTTATAGAACAAAAAAAAATCAAGAAATCAATTACAAAATGAAGGTGTTGATTCAACTAGATAAAGTGATACAGCTCATCATGTGTTTGACTATGTTCAGTAACAACATGCAGCTCATCGTGTGTTTGACTATGTTCAGTAACAACATGCAGCTCATCATGTGTTTGACAATGTTCAATAACAACATGCAGCTCATCATGTGTTTGACTATGTTCAGTAACAACATGCAGCTCATCATGTGTTTGACTATGTTCAGTAATAACATGCAGCTCAGCATGTGTTTGACTATGTTCAGTAATAACATGCAGCTCATCATGTGTTTGACTATGTTCAGTAATAACATGCAGCTCATCATGTGTTTGATTATGTTCGGTAATAACATGCAGCTCAGCATGTGTTTGACTGTGTTCAGTAACAACATGCAGCTCATCATGTGTTTGACTATGTTCAGTAATAACATGCAGCACATCATGTGTTTGACTATGTTCAGTAATAACATGCAGCTCATCATGTGTTTGATTATGTTCAGTAATAACATGCAGCTCAGCTCATCATGTGTTTGACTATGTTCAGTAATAACATGCAGCGACTATGAGGCACAATCAGGAAGGTCCGGGTCAGTTGTCAGGCAATCGATCGTTTACACAATCTGTTAAATGACTGTTAACTGTTAAGAGTGTTCCCATCGAGACGAGGAATACGTTTGAAGCAGTGTTCCCATCAACATGAAATTACAGATACAGTCAAATCCCGATGAGTCGAATCGCTGGGGACCAAGTAATACATTCGACTTATCGATGTATTCGAGACATAGGTATGTCTATGAGGGTAGAAAAAAGATGATCCCGTCCTAATTCCTTCACCTATGCATTTGTTTATCTCATGATTTCCCTATCACTAATAGGGGCACCTTATCAGTTCCAGTCTGATTAGCACATACAGTGATTTTCGTAAAATCACTAATCTGCCTTTTGAACTCACCCGTCAATGGCGGAAAGGTGTGAGCTGCGCTGGTTTGTTAATTGGATCAGTTTGCTACACCAATCAACTTCTCATTGACTGACTTCGGCTTATGTATACAAGATGGCTGTTGTTTGAATCTCATGGGACCAAATTTCCTTCTCGAGTCATCGTGTGTATTTATGAGACGAATTCGTGTAACCGGCATACAAATGATGACAACTATAACAGGGAATGGTCGGGACCGACAGGTACTTCGAGTTATGCATAATATTCGAGACACCGGCATTCGACTCATCGGGATTTGACTGTACTTTTAAAGCATTGCTACAATATGATAGATATGTTTGAAGCACTGTTCCCATCGAGATGTTGGATATACTTGAAGCACTGTTCCCATAAAGATGACAGATACGTTTGAAGTGTTGCTTCCATAAAGATCATAGATATCTTCGAAGCACTGTTCCCATAAAGATGATAGATATGTTTGAAGCATTGTTCCCATAAAAATTATAGATATCCTTGAGGCATGGTTCCCATAAAGATGATAGATATGCTTGAAACATGGTTGCCATAAAGATGATAGATATGCTTGATGCATGGTTACCATAAAAATTATAGATATCCTTGAGGCATGGTTCCCATAAAGATGATAGATATGCTTGATGCATGGTTCCCATAAAGATGATAGATATGCTTGAAGCATGGTTCCCATAAAGATTATAGATATGCTTGAGGCATGGTTCCCATAAAGATGATAGATATGCTTGAAACATGGTTGCCATAAAAATGATAGATATGCTTGATGCATGGTTCCCATAAAGATGATAGATATGCTTGAAGCATGGTTCCCATAAAGATTATAGATATGCTTGAGGCATGGTTCCCATAAAGATGATAGATATGCTTGAAGCATGGTTCCCATAAAAATGATAGATATGCTTGATGCATGGTTCCCATAAAGATGATAGATATGCTTGAAGCATGGTTCCCATAAAGATTATGGATATGCTTGAGGCATGGTTCCCATAAAGATGATAGATATTCTTGAAGCATGGTTACCATAAAAATGATAGATATGCTTGAAGCATGGTTCCCATAAAGATTATAGATATGCTTGTTTCCATGACGATAATAGATACGTTTCAAGCACGATTCCCTCAAAGATGATAGAGGCGATTGAAGCGGTGTTCCCATAAAGATGATAGATACGATTGAAGCGTTATATACACTTTAATTTGATAATTAAACATTTAAATGGGATAAAACTGTGTACATATATACAAATAGAGAATATATTTTTGGTGTCGCCCATACCGTGTCGCCCAAAGGTAAAGTGTACGGCGTACATGTATATATGCGACCTTTAGGCGACTGTCGCCCAAAGGTCGTATATATATGTCGCCCAATGGTCGCTTATGAATGATACATATATATATGTCGCCCAATGGTTGCTATATACGTGTATACATTTCCATGGCTGCTTATTTGATATATGTCGCCCTTTGGTTGTTTATGTGTTTCAATGTCTTGCGCGCCGAGGAAATTATATTTCATATCTGTGTGCATGAAACTGACTTTCTTGTTTCCGATTTTTAACATCGCACAAACAATCAATTCATAGTTTTGTGCTTAATTTTCTCAAATATGATGCAGTCAAACAAAGCAGGCTAGTTAGAATTAACACTGAGATTATGATTACTTGTAATATTTCTAAAAATATTATGCTGTAACAGACATTTATCATTTGGCATAACTTTGGCATTGTTTCCCACTCAAGCGCCGATGTGCCCGTGCTTTATATTAGTGTCCGTTGTTAACCATTCATGGTTTGCTAAGGATTAAGTTTTAAGGATATGTTAAGATTAACCAACAACTAAATATCAAATATTCCCATACTCAAACACTGAAAACCTCTATAGGAAATCAACACCCTTATGAAGACAGATATGTAGTCTTTCTTTCTGGGGGGTAAGAAAACGACATCGTATCGCTTCCGTGAACGAAGACGATTTTGTCAGTAAAGACGTCAAATTTTCAATTAAACATTATTAGACAATTTTAGTTATCTTTTTAGTTCGAATTTGTTTTTGCTAGGCATTGTTTAATCTGTAGGGATTAGGATTAGCGTGTGAATTTGCCTCGTATACACCGTCGGAAATGGCAATCAGCTGTGCACACTTTTCCCCGTGATCTACCGGTGATTTAGTTAAAATTTATCCAATATTACCACGCGATGAATTCTAATGGAGTGATCGAAAAAAATCTACTATCTGAAATTATTGTGTTTCCATAAGAAATATATTGTTTCGTTTTAATTGTAGGCTTTGCTCTATAAATGTAAATTTTCTATAATCATTACTGAGGTTATGCGAGAGCACGCACTATGGTGTTTTGCTGGATAGGCTTTATGCAAGGAACAATTTGACCTGTCACCGATGAGGTTTCGCGCGATCTCGCTTATTCCAGCGCGAAAACGCTTCGTTGACATGTGATAGTCCAACTGCAAGAAATATTACTTTTAGCGAAAACAAATATGTATACGTATCCATTTCCTGCCAAATACACTTCAATTCGAGGCGTGAGTAGATGTATAATGATAGTGATTGTTGTGACTAATGCAGACCGAAATTAAAACATCGGGGAGACACAGGATATAACTGCAGTTTATATAAACATTCTTTTTAACCTTTGAGTAAAATTAATAAACTGGATTGCAAAGTCCAGATATGAAAAACGTTTTTTAACGAGATAAAGTAACATCATCATTAACTTTCGTCATCAAATATGGATTTGTTGAAACTATTTCTAATGACTGATCACAATGAAAAGATGAGCGAAGGTTGATGGAGTCTGAATACCATCTAACCACAGCCCATTTTGAGCCAGTCGGGACTATTCCGGTTCTCCTATCATACACTGAGGCATACCAGACGACTCCTGAATAAACTGGGGCTCCGACACGGATATTTGTCTGATTTCTGGTCTAAATACCACCAAACCACAGCCCATTGAGCCGGTCGGTGCTATTCTCGTTCTCTTATCATACACTGAGGCATACCAGACAACTCCTGAATAAACTGGGGCTCCGACACGGATATTTGCCTAATTTCTGGTCTGAATACCATTTAAACACAGCCCATTTTGAGCCAGTCGGGTCTATTCTCGTTCTCTTATCATACAATGAGGCATACCAGACAACTCCTGAATAAACTGGGGCTCCGACACGGATATTTGCCTGATATCTGGTCTGAACACCATCTAAGCAGAGCCCATTTTGAGCCAGTCGGGACTATTCTCATTCCCTTATCATACACTGAGGCATACATGACAAGTCCTGAACAAACTGGGGCTCCGACACGGATATTTGCCAAATGTCTGGTCTAAATACCACCTATCCACAGCCCATTTTGAGCCAGTCGGGACTATTCTCGTTCTCTTATCATACACTGAGGCATACCAGACAACTCCTGAATAAACTGGGGCTCCTACACGGATATTTGCCAAATGTCTGGTCTGAATACCATTTAAACACAGCCCATTGTGAGCCAGTCGGGAGTATTCCGGTTCCGGTTTTGACTTCAAGTCATCTGCTGATGAACAGTGTATCCACCTTTACATTTTAGTACCTTCTCACAGATACTACATCTGAATCCTGAAAAGATAAACAAAGAAAATGTATCTGCTGACATGGAAGACAGGTGTCTTCAGTTCTCATTTGCTGAATTTCCTGTGTATGAAGGACACCAAAACATTAATGCAAATGTATTAACAATTACATGAATCATTTGATTACAACCCATTTAAACACCTGATACAAATATGTAAAACAAATTTAATTGAGAACCCACCCACCCCAACCCACCCCTGTGATATGAACAGAATGGTGTCAGAACTTTCATACACCTGATTATCCGATGGAAGATTGAATTATTGACTACAGAAAACAACAAAATGTAGGCAATATGTTAATTTGTATACTCTGCATTGAGAAATGCCAATATGTTCTCTTCATGGGTATGGTCTGAATTGTGTGCACTACGAAACACGACACGCATCAGCTCTCTATGAAACTGTGGTAAGATATGAGTAGATAGTAACCTAAAAGTGAAAATGATATCTCTATAAAAGACATGATTATTGCAGGCATTAATTTTTGAATTGCAAATGTTTGGACATCAATCAAGTGCAAAAAATGTTGAAAATTACCCTATTGATATGTGAAAAGAGCAAATTCTGCCAGTTTTCAAAATTTCTACATGTTCTGTAAAGTTTTCCATGATCAGAACCACAATACTTGTCTGGAACTGCTTGTTATGAGAGTATATACAGTTTTTCTTTAAATTTTTTCATATATGTCATCAAAGACAGACTAACTGTATATAAGGCTATTCTTTGTCTATCAATTAATCTCTTATTGGCCATTTCGAATTTCTTGTTACATTTATAAATAGTAAAAGATCATGTATTGAAATAATACCTAAAACATGTATTGCTGCACTCGGTACACTACCATTCAAGATAACTGTACTAATATTGAGAAGGCTTAAACAATTTGCAAAGATTCATGAGGCATTACTTCATCGGGTATTGCAAGTTTGTGGTGCTGAATTCTAAAGGTAAGCCAGAACATTGTTAAGGTTAGGAATGCCATTATACATCGATACTTTTTCTAAGACAGCACAATCATTGATAAATTCAAAACTGTATCGATATTTAGTTTTGAAAGTATCGATTTAAATACGTTTTAATATGTATCGTTTACATTTTGCAATTGTATCATGTTTTTTAATGTTATGAGAGTTATAAATGATTATTTTTCATGCACAAAGATGCGAAATTAGAACTTTTTAATCTCTGAGAATAGAAAATGTTGATCTTTTCAAGGACTATTATAAAATATAAAATATTTAATGTTCAAAATGTAACTAAATTTACGCAATAATGCAGCGAAAATAGGTATCATGATACATATCGATTCATGAAAATTATGTAACGGGACATCCTTAGTTAAGGTAGAAATAAATTTAACAAAGTTGTAAAAAATGGTATTCACAATTAAACCTACTAACATGAAGGTATTGATCTCTGGATCACATAACCTACCCCTTCCTCACTTTGGAATGCCTCAGAGACTCCCCCCACTGATTCTGCAATTTGAAGATCACATTTCTCCTCTGCCAAGCTCAACGTCTCTTGATCCCGTTGATAATTGTCTGCATTATGTAACATTAAAAGGTTAACAATATTATTCTTAAAATGATTATGAACTTAAATTCAAAACTGAGCTTAAGAAATAATATTTTTTCTTCTGAACTGATAAAGTATTTAAAATTCTACACGATTTAGTCATCACCCTAACACCATACATAAATTATGAATTTACAATGTTTCATATTCAGAAACTGTTGTAAAATAAAATTAACTTACCAGGCATAAACTGGATTGGATAGGATTTCCACGTCTAACAGGACCATTTGAGACTAGCACTTCTGAGTCTCTGAATATACATAATTTTGATAGAATCAAATAATTCCTTTTAAACTGAAAAGGAGCTCCAGTGAGATGGGAGATTCCTGAACCTAAGTAAATCTAGACTTGCTTAAATTAGGTCTTTATCATTGCAGAAAAGCATAGACGGAAGTAAAAATCATGCAGTTCAGGAACTATGAGACAGGCTAGACCTTTTCTGACTTTTTACAGTCTATGTCAACTTTGAACTTTTTAATTTTTGTTCAAAGTTACTATTCATAATAACGATAATCGATTCTATGATTTATATCAATACTGTCTGCCCAGTGCTGTTCAGAGATGTTGATATTAGTCGACAGTGCAAACTATTAGCCGATGATGGACCAATGATGAACAGCACACTACCTGAATAGATGCATCAGAGAGGCATTTCTGAAACTGTTGTTATGGCTTTGTAAAGGTAACTTACAACAGGAAGAGGCTTTAAATCTTACTGTTTGTATTGAAAGAAATGTTAAACTTCACCTCCATTTTAAAAAAAAAAGAAATAGTTTGTTTAAGAAAAACCCGCTTTTGAACAAAATTACCCTTTTATGCAATTTGACTGCTAAGGGAACTTAAAAACCATAAAAGACTAATAACATATCCCTGCATAGAAACAGTTGGTCTATTGACCTACCAATAAGTTATAACATGTCTCAATGTGTTTAGTGAGATTCATCCTTGATTTTTTCAGTTAATCTTATACTGTCCACTGGTGTTTACCCTCTTTCCTATGTTACACAATGTACAGGATTTAGACTTTGAAATGAGGAAATGTTCCTGCATTAAACATACAAAGATATAGCTGCCATGGAATTATGAAAGCTCAAAAAGGGAATTCTGACTGTGTTCATGCACAATATTGAATTAACAGATTCAAGTGCATCAGTGAAGTGGAAAATCTCAAGCATTTGAAACTATATCAAGTTTGGACCAAGTGCAGAAAAATACAACGTAACCAACATTTATGGTTGTCAGTTGAGTCACCTGTGAGTAGGAGGATGTATTGGTCATAATTATGCTGGCTGAGTGGCAGTGGCATGTGGACAGACATGGTTATAGTCCTGGGCCAAATGCAAGAAAAGTTTTTATCTTTTAGGATCTCTCAGCATCAGTTAGTGTTATCTGGTAATTAGAAATTCTTGTCATAACCAGCCACAAAATGTATCAGGTTACTAAAAACAAACAAGGTTTGATCCAGACAGCCTTTTCTTGTAGGTAATAAGGTGGTAGGCTACAATCTTTGTACTCATATGGTGATAATTATTATTATTAGCATGAAAATGGTGCAAAATATACATTTCATCACTATACACTGATATTTTCACTCTGATAGACCAGTGGAGGAGATACACTGCACATAAACACCCAAAGGGACAGGGTTGAAAGCAGGAGTACAAAAAGCTATATTTGAAAGTTAGAAACTCTTGATATAAATAATGTAACTGAAACATATTATGGTCAAGAGAGCAAATGCATATTTCCTTTGCATGAACAATTTAGGAAATGTGTTAGGGTTTCAGGACACTTTATTTGTTGTTTGTGGACACGAACCCGGGCTCTTAAATTTTCTGATTGACCAATATACTGTTCATTACAGCCTGTGCATGTTATGACATATATCATGTTTTTGCAAGAGCAGTCAAAATTCTGTTTTACATAGAATTCTCCGTGTTTCGTGTCCACAAACAACAAATAAAGTGTCCTGAAACCCGATATCCCACTGAGTGAACATCTAGATGTCTGTGCGAAAGGAAACGATGTTAAATTTACCATATTTCCTTTTTTATCAAGTTCAAAATTCGGACAAAGTAAAACGAATTTTAAAAGAACACTACTTCATAGACAAGTACAAACCAATGTTAAACCATTGCAAGCTGTGACCTTGTCGCTCTAGAATGTTGTCCCAATTATGACGTCACAATATATATGTAATGACGTCATACTGTAACCGCTACAGTCTCCCTGAAGAGTAAAGAACGAAACATGTTGGAGAAAAAGGCATTCTGTTTTTATTTATCTGTGCAATATATATATATATTTGAGGTGTTATTCCCATCAAGATCATAGATACGTTTGAAGTGTTGTTCCCATCAATATGGTCGATACGTTTCAAATACAGTCAAATACAAAGATGATAGGCACGTTTGGAGCATTCTGTCCATCAAGATGATTGATATGTTTGAACCATTGTTCCCATCAAGATGGTAGATACTTTTTGAAGCATTGTTCCATCGAGATGATAGATATGCTATGTTTGAAGCATTGTTCCTGTTAAGATGATAGATACTTTTGAAGCATTGTTCCCATCGAGATGATAGATATTTTTAAAGCAATAGATAATAGATACGCTTCAATCTTGTTTCCCATAAAGATAATAAGTACGTTTGAGGTATGGTGCCCACCAAATGAAAGATACATTTCCTATTGAGATGATAGGTGCGTTTCAAACGTTGTTCTCATTAAGATGAATGATCTGTTAAAAGCATTGTTCCCATCAAGAAGACATATAAGTTTGTCGCAGTGTTCAACTAGTGCTGAAGTGGGTGACTGTCATATAGCTGGAATATTGCGGCGTAGAAACACCTTCAGCTACCGAATATTTCTTCTGTGTTACTTTAAACGAAATATTGCTGCAGCTATCCCAGCCACTATCCCTCCAGTGCCTGTGGCATAACTCAAACCTATCACACAAGCAGCGGCAACTGCCCCTGCCAATATTTTCCATGTGATATCAGAAATGTCAAAATTATCCCTGGCATTTCTTCTGGCTTCCCTTTCATGGATCTTGCGACATTCATCCTGGAGTGCCTTGCGTTTCCTTGACTGCAGACGCTTCCTTTGAGACTCGGAGTAGCCATAAAGTGTCTGACTGTATTCCCGAACACCATCATCAATAATCTTCTGATCAGATGTTTGTTTTTTGGCCATCATTTTCTCCAGCTCTATCCCCTCAATCTTCTTCATTTGACTCTCAGCTTCCTGATACATCTTATTTGTGAAGTGACCTCCATTCTGCCTTACAAGTGTGTCTACCAGCTCAAGTAACTCCTGCACAAACTCTTCATTGTCCTCAGTCGAGTCGTTGTTAACTGCAACGTAATTCCCACCAGATTCATTGATGAAAGTCTTCAGCTTCTTGTTGGAGTCGATGAAGTTTTTCAGACTCTTCCCAGACTTCTCAAGCTCATCTTTCCTGGTGAATATGACGATCACATGACGCTTTGATTCAGAGCCAAAAAACGTCAGAAATCTTTCCACAGAGGTTACTTCTTCTTCAGTGAACCTTCCCACACCAATCACAAACAGAATGGCGTGCACTCCAGGAGAGGTGAGGATGACACTCTTCTTTAGTTCTTTTCAATACTTCTCTGACTTGCTCCAGTATCAAAGAAACCAGGAGTATCAAACGGTAAAATATCCCTCCCGAATCTCTCAAACATGGCGTGTTGGCATGATTTTGTTACCGAAGAGGCTGAACACCCTACTTCGAAAGTTGGTTGTCCGATGATAGTATTCCCGGTGGAACTTTTACCTGATCCTGTTTTGCCAACGAGAATCAGTCGAGTTTCCTTAGACAAAAAGAGTTGACTTCTGGAATCTGAAACATAACACAAGGGGAAATATTAGATGTTTGCTTAGGAAAAGTTGTCTGCCAAATCCTCTGAGGAAGAATCTCAAGTATTAAAGGTATTCTAGGCTTGTTGATTGTGTAATTGGTGTATATTTTGCACATAGCTTGAATTTGAGAGAGGAACCCTTGCGTTTTGTGACTGAAATGTTGCAGCAACCCCGTGAAATAGCCGAAGATATTGTTCCCGGTCGTGTCACCCCAAGTGAAACTGTATGAGGTGAAACAAACCGGGTGAAACCACTTGGGGTGAAACTGTGCTGCGGTGAACGTGTTTTGGGTACAAAAATAATCTTCTCGTTTTTAGTACACAAGCTGTTCCTTCTGAATTAGCGGACCTTTGCGAATCATTACCTGAAGGACACCAGTGAAAGCCCTCCTTCCACATTATATTATTCTGACTGTATTTACAGTCAAACACCGTTATGTCGTCAGTTAAAGGGACCAACGTAAATACGTTTGAGTTATCCTAGGTCCAAGACATACTACACGAGATCTCATATATACGAATTATACGAAGCGAGTGTCCTTCCTATTGTATGTGACCGAGCGAGAGGAAGGTCACGAGTTTTCGTATAATTCGTATATTATGATACCGAGGTGGTATTTTACTTATTATCCACGTCTTACATGCTTTAAATTGAGAAAATAGCGTATTTTTGTTATTTTTATGGTTTCAAACCGAAACCGGTTTCATAAAGAGGTTTCGGAAGAATGTTGTTTTGTAGGACACTTTTTGCATGACGTCACACTGTAATGACGTCACTACACCTTGCTCGTCTGCCCCCTTGGTAACCAACGTCACGATGCATGTCAGTTGTCATCGCCTCGTACAGCTTCCTACATTCAACTACTCCATAGCACCCCGTTTCTAAGTTTGCAGTTGCTTCACTCGGCTAACATCACTGGTGGAAACTTTGCGTCTATATTTTTTCGACGCATATAATGTCTCAGTTCGACTGACAATTAAACAACGATACGGCAACATTCGCAATGTTTACATTCCCACAATGCATTTAAGTTGTAGAATGAATGGATTCGTGTGTTTGTTAAGAATAAACAAGTAGTTCCGTCACAACGTGACCTAATTGAGAGGTCATCGGTTATCTAATCAATCGTTAGAATCTCAAGGTCAAAGTCGTTACGACACAGGTCAACGCGATACGACACTCGTGTGACGTACGAGATTAGTATGCATTTTACCCATACGTTGACCAGGTGGGTAATAAATAACGCCAAAGTATTACTTTGAGAAATATCGTAAGCTTGACACAACTATCTTCGAGTGTATTATGGAAGACGAGAGCATCTGTATTCCGTTCAAAGCAAGACAAAATGACATTTCTGTTTATAGGGCCATTCAAAGAGCTGAAAATAATTTAGCTGTTCGACGTCTTCAACTTGTAGAAGCTACAGAGCACTGAAAGGGGTTCTCACAAGACCTGACCCTATCTGGGATCTGAACCAGGGGAACATACGGGACTTACAGGCCACTTAAGGAGTGCCAGTCTATTCGGTGTAATATGGTGTCTGAACAACATTTGGGTTGGGGATGAAGGATGAAGGATGAAGGATTAAGGATGAAGGATGAGGGATGAAGGATGAAGGATGAGGGATGAAGGATGAAGGATGAAGGATGAGGGATGAAGGATGAAGGATGAAGGATGAAGGGCGAGAACCAGAAGACCACGAAATTCATTCCATTCATTACCTTGTGCGGCAGCCATGTTCTCGTCTGCAGCTGGATCTGAAGAATAAGAAATATAAGTATGATTTAAACAAACCCCAAGAAAACAAATGAACCGTTGAAAAAAGACTCCCCAACTTTTCAGCCCAACCTGAATCTACATGGTGTTGCCCTCTGTCTAATTCCATTCATCAGCCATGTTGTACGTCCACCCACACGGAGTTTCATTTGTGGTGCTACTATCTCAGGCTGACGATTCTTTTTTTTTAGATTTTTATAGGACTGTGAGAGGGTGAGTGGAGTGAGACAAAATAGAGTTACCAGCTGTATATAAGCTTTGTATTCTTTACATACATTGCGTACATTTGTATGTATGTCGCAAAGCGAAGAGATAAACATACAGCGTTTTTTGCGTAGTGCGTGTCAAATATTTTTACAGGGAAGACATTTTCTTTGCGACTTGATATAAAGGGAATATATACATATGCAAGACACATTTAAGAGTGAGTGAGTGAGTTGGGTGTTACGCCGATTTTAGCAATATTCCAGCAATATCACGGCGGGGGACACCATAAATGGGCTTCACACATTGTGCCCATGTGGGGATTCGAACCCGGGTCGTCAGCGTGACGAGCCGACGTTTTAACATTTAAGATGTCAATGTTATATGACCAGTACAAATCACCACGAAGTGATCTTATGGAGTATATATTATATTACATCCCTACGTCATGGAACAAACACAATTATCTCGAGGGGATATGAAGGCATATATATCGCATGCCTATGTTCTTCAGTAGACCCATCTTCGAAATAACTCTCCAATAATGAATCAACTTAAAGGTTAATCAAAGATAAAGGTTTAGATAAAGTGCAATTCTGTAAGATAGTGTGTGGATTTACACCTTGACAATAAGGACCGGACAATAATCAACTCACATAAACTTGCGTTTAACGTCATGAACTTTGGGAATGTCACAAGGGATGTGTGAGGGCAATTGTGGGTCGCAGTGTTAAAGTTATGTTTCAGAAAGTCTCGGGGCGGTGGGGTAGCGTAGTGGTTAAAGCGTTCGTTCGTCACGCCGAAGACCCGGGTTCGATTCCCCACATGGGTACAATATGTGAAGCCCATTTCTGGTGTCCCCCGCCCTGATATAGCTGGAATATTGCTAAAAATGCCCTTATGCGGCGTAAAACTGAACTCACTCACTCAGAAGTCTACCACACACTCACCCAACCGCCATCCCAAACCTAAGCCACCTTACACTTATATTCTGGTCTTGTCACCTTGTAACTATCACATCAGCATGATGCAAACCATTCGCAGTTTTATCACTGACACAAGATGCCTGGAAACCAGCCACGCCACGGATCCTAAGCACCATGTAACCTTAAGTCACTTGGCAAGGCGACCCTGCCGCCATACCGAACCGAAGCCACTTTACATTCATATTCCGGTCGTGTCACCTTGTAACTATCACATCAGCATGATGCAAACCATACGCAGTTTTATCGCTGACACGAGATGCCTGGAAACCAGCCTCGCCACAGATCCTAAACACTATGTAACCTTAAAGGTGAGCATGAGGTACCGGAGGCCTGTCATCGCCCATAAATCTCAACTTGGCTTAACAGACAATGACAACATGCTATGGAGACAATGTAATTACCTTTCTAGCTTGCTTTCTGGATGTTCCACCTTGGCTGGTCCTCTGATACTTGATGATCACGTGTCTGTATTTCTTGGAAATGCATGTGATAAAATGACTCTGTTATCTCGACATACTTTGTTCATAGCCACGTGACTCTCTTATCTCAGTCGATATACCTCCTTCACATCGACTGGGTTGATGACTATCATAATTGCATTTTCCCACTTATGTTCGCCCATACAGGAAACTGTCTTTCATTGAAATATATTCTGCAACCTAAGGAGATTGAAGAACTAAACAAAAGATTTTTGGTTCATTGTTTTAAGATGGGTGTCAACTGTTCTGGGTTTTAGATGTCTCAATCTGCAGTTATCATTATTCTCAACAGGTCACATGGATTGTTGATGATGACGATATTTACTTGCCGTAGTAATTTATGTTCACAATATGCAGTGCATTACATAAATCATCCCTTATCAAGGGTACTGTGACCCGTGCAGATACAGAATTGGACTTCAGCAACACGGGCTTCACGTAAGAGTGAGTGAGTGGGTTTATTTTTACGCCGCACTCAGCAATATTCCAGCCATATGGGGGCGGTCTGTAAATAATCGAGTCAGGACCAGACAACCCAGTGATAAACAGCATCAGCATGTACTATTGAATCAGCAGCTTATGTTAGCAAACCTTTAAATATACAACCGTTTAGGTTTGGTATGCCGTGCAATATTGCTTCGTGTCTTGTACGAACATTAAGATAAACCTTGTGGTGTGAAGTATTGCGCAGTATAACTACCCTCATTATTATTTTATACTATTAATCTACCATCAGTAGAATCAATTCACTCCACATAATTCACAAATTAGACCAGATTAAAACAAATTCAGTAAAAAGATAACAGTAAATATCCTGACGAATAATTTTTCCTCGGTGCGGTGGGAGACTTCATATGAGGAACCATTTGTTATAGAAGAAAAGTTTGTGCTCTTGTTAAAACGCGAGTGTTGGGGAATTAGCTCGCTTGGCAAGAGGTCTGACTATACCAACCCACACACAACACAACACCTGAGTAAAATAAACAAGAAGTTTATTACACAGCAGTCATAGGATCCTTTCACATAATCAATCAATAATGGTATGGTTTATAATTAATTATTAGAACATGTTAACACTGTAATCATCTATCAAAGTACATAAACATCACATGTAGATTCGTAACACATACTACATTAATCATGATACACATTCAAAAGTATACAACGTAATGTGATTGTTCAATACTCTACACACCAACCCAGTGGGGTTTCATACAATCTACATTCTTTAACGGTCCCAAACAGCATAGTATTCACAACGTAATACAATAGTTAAAATATCCGACACACTCTATACATTTTATAATAGTCACAATCCGTGTACTGTCAGTCGCATCGATGGCCAGTCGCGAGTATGCCACGAAGGTATATTATATGTGGAACGCACGTGATTTGACCAACGTCGAATACAAACAGTCGTAAAGACAGATAAACGTAATGCACCTTGGTTCTGTTAGCTTTAGAGGGACTGGTCCCGTATTATGTCGGATGCTCGTTATCAATGTGACCTTGGCAGGTTTAAGATTGAGGAACGTAGTCAGTTAGTCTGTAATATTCCCAGTTTTCAATAACACATACCGTTATAAAATATTGGTAAACCCTTGTCCAATTTTTCAGTGTTAATACTATGATACCATAACCTATGCAGGGACATATGTTGATCCGTTATCGTACCTCACGCCCTCCCGTTAAACAGCTTGATCTCATTACGTTCACAACGACGCATGGACAGAATGAATTTAAACAAGCTGCCTTATTGGAAGGATAGGGGTTCACATACATAACGAATACCTGGGTGAATATCAGGGAAGTATGATTTACTGATCTTTCAGTTACCTTTACACACAGTGAATATGCGTACATTTATTCATATTGCAGACATATTTGTGGATGAATTTTCCATACTGATGGGGCAATGGGTAACACAGAGATGTATATCTCGTATATCGTCTACTGATGGGTCAATGGATAACACAGATACGTATATCTCGTATATCGTCTACTGCTGGGGCAATGGGTAACACAAAGACGAATATCTCGTATATCTTCTACTGATGGGGCAATGGGTAACACAAAGACGAATGTCTCGTATATCGTCTACTGATGGGGCAATGGGTAACACAGAGACGTATATCTCGTATATCGTCTACTGATGGGGCAATGGGTAACACAGAGACGTATATCTCGTATATCGTCTACTGATGGGGCAATGGGTAACACAGAGACGTATATCTCGTATATCGTCTACTGATGGGGACAATGGGTAACACAGAGAACGTATATCTCGTATATCGTCTACTGATGGGGCAATGGGTAACACAGAGACGTTATATCTCGTATATCGTCTACTGATGGGGCAATGGGTAATGGGTAACACAGAGACGTATATCTGGTATATCGTCTACTGATGGGGCAATGCAATGGGTAACACAGAGACGTATATCTCGTATATCGTTTACTGATGGGGCAATGGGTAACACAGATACGTATATCTCGTATATCGTCTACTGATGGGGCAATGGGTAACACAGAGACGTATATCTCGTATATCGTCTACTGATGGGGCAATGGGTAACACAGAGACGTATATCTCGTATATCGTCTACTGATGGGGCAATGGGTAACACAGAGACGTATATCTCGTATATCGTCTACTGATGGGGCAATGCAATGGGTAACACAGAGACGTATATCTCGTATATCGTCTACTGATGGGGCAATGGGTAACACAGAGACGTATATCTCGTATATCGTCTACTGATGGGGCAATGGGTAACACAGAGACGTATATCTCGTATATCGTCTACTGATGGGGCAATGGGTAACACAGAGACGTATATCTCGTATATCGTCTACTGATGGGGCAATGGGTAACACAGAGACGTATATCTCGTATATCGTCTACTGATGGGGCAATGCAATGGGTAACACAGAGACGTATATCTCGTATATCGTCTACTGATGGGGCAATGGGTAACACAGAGACGTATATCTCGTATATCGTCTACTGATGGGGCAATGGGTAACACAGAGACGTATATCTCGTATATCGTCTACTGATGGGGCAATGGGTAACACAAAGACGTATATCTCGTATATCGTCACGGTTATACTGACTAATAAACTAGTTTCACAGTTTGCCAATATGTGTATATTGCATTAGACATCTAATCCATGACGATGAATCTGTAAGGTAGCCTTTTCTCATCACGTGGAGGACACGACAGTCCCATCCCATCCTGCTGCAATATCGTGACAACTTGTGAAAAACACTCACACGCTATTCTACACTTGGGTGATCAATATACAATCATAAAATATTCCATGAGTAGGTATGTTTAAATTTACAACTAGTTTCTCCAAAGCAGCATGGTGGCTGGCACATATGGCAAACACTTACTTTCTCAAACTGCTTGTAAAATAAATTTAATCTCACACTGACAGACAGACAGATAGATACCTTACCTTTGCATACATTTTAAATATGTTATAGCCATTTATTATTTCAGCCAGGTCTTTCAGTAGATCTGCTACCATCAATAGTTTGGACAAGCGATTTAAACTGAAGTTCTGATATCATGGCAGAATCAAATCCGAATGATTTTCTATCTATGGGAGACTAGTGAAACTATCACTTTAGTTTACCACAACCATGAATACGTTGTTTCAAGACAGAGATGAATGCTTCGTCATTACCATTACCAAATCAGTGGGATATCCAAATATGCCCTAAGCCATAACTAAACAGCAAAATTCTGATTTGAGATGGGGGAGTGGGGACTACTTTGATTTTACACTCATGTGTCTGCTAACATACACGTTTCAAGACCGACCCCTCAAGAGAACATTCTGCAGCTGTCAACAATTTTCAATCACTACACCTGTTTTTGTTGGGAATAGCAATATTTTGGTTAGTAATATTTTAGATTTGTGATCCAGTATTCTAGATTCGTGATCCAGTATTTTAGATTTGTGATCCAATAGTATTGCATTAGAGGTCTGTAATGTCATTCATTGGAACCTTCAATATACAGCTGAATATTATAGACTGCTGGTTTTAAGGCGATTCACAAGTCTTGTATCACAGTATATTCTAAAACCTTAACTGCAGATATGTATTCTACACAAGTATTTTAACACCAAACACCCTTGCCTGTTTTGCAAGGGTTCTAGATGCTGTAGTCCAGATTATAGGAACTAACAGACTCACGTGATACACATGGTATCATCAATACATCTGTCACACCTACAGATGCTGTAGTCCAAATTATCTTTGGGATCATGAGACCCATATATTATAGGAACTAACAGACTCACGTGATACACATGGTATCATCAATACATCTGTCACACCTACAGATGCTGTAGTCCAAATTATCTTTGGGATCATGAGACCCATATATTATAGGAACTAACAGACTCACGTGATACACATGGTATCATCAATACATCTGTCACACCTACAGATGCTGTAGTCCAAATTATCTTTGGGATCATGAGACCCAGATATTATAGGAACTAACAGACTCACGTGATACACATGGTATCATCAATACATCTGTCACACCTACAGATGCTGTAGTCCAAATTATCTTTGGGATCATGAGACCCAGATATTATAGGAACTAACAGACTCACGTGATACACATGGTATCATCAATACATCTGTCACACCTACAGATGCTGTAGTCCAAATTATCTTTGGGATCATGAGACCCAGATATTATAGGAACTAACAGACTCACGTGATACACATGGTATCATCAATACATCTGTCACACCTACAGATGCTGTAGTCCAAATTATCTTTGGGATCATGAGACCCAGATATTATAGGAACTAACAGACTCACGTGATACACATGGTATCATCAATACATCTGTCACACCTACAGATGCTGTAGTCCAAATTATCTTTGGGATCATGAGACCCATATATTATAGGAACTAACAGACTCACGTGATACACATGGTATCATCAATACATCTGTCACACCTACAGATGCTGTAGTCCAAATTATCTTTGGGATCATGAGACCCATATATTATAGGAACTAACAGACTCACGTGATACACATGGTATCATCAATACATCTGTCACACCTACAGATGCTGTAGTCCAAATTATCTTTGGGATCATGAGACCCAGATATTATAGGAACTAACAGACTCACGTGATACACATGGTATCATCAATACATCTGTCACACCTACAGATGCTGTAGTCCAAATTATCTTTGGGATCATGAGACCCATATATTATAGGAACTAACAGACTCACGTGATGCACATGGTATCATCAATACATCTGTCACACCTACAGATGCTGTAGTCCAAATTATCTTTGGGATCATGAGACCCAGATATTACAGGAACTAACAGACTCACGTGATACACATGGTATCATCAATACATCTGTCACACCTACAGATGCTGTAGTCCAAATTATCTTTGGGATCATGAGACCCAGATATTATAGGAACTGACAGACTCACGTGATACACATGGTATCATCAATACATCTGTCACACCTACAGATGCTGTAGTCCAAATTATCTTTGGGATCATGAGACCCAGATATTATAGGAACTGACAGACTCACGTGATACACATGGTATCATCAATACATCTGTCACATCTACAGATGCTGCAATTTCTCATTGTATTCTTGCAAAAGACACAATTGAGTTGAGTAATATAGTAGTATGTCCTACAAGGAACAAATCATGTGCAAATAGTAAACAAATTGCGTTGTACATCTCCTCCTACAGAAGTATTAGTTTTTTGTGGATCTACTTTGATTTCCTATTGTTCATGCCACCATCTCCTAGAACATTTATCAATTGTCTATTATTACTTATTGCTTACGTTGCTTCACCAAATGTAACCTCTAAAGACATCAGGATGTAGTCACTTTCCACTCGACAAGCAAGGTGGATCAAGATTTGTTAACACGTGTGACGTCACCAATATTCGACGACCACGTAATACCCATACAAACAGTGGAATAATGTTTCTGAAGGCTCTGCAACTCTGGACTAGTCACATCATCGCAATTGATGGCAACTGCATCCCCAGACATTTTCTGTGCAGTGAGCTCAAGGATGGCTCACGCAGGCGGGAAAGGCCCAAACTAATGCTGAAGGACACTCTGAAGAGAACCTCAAATGGGGAGGTATCAAACCACTCCAGATCGAAGCCTCTGCTGCGCACAGATCAGTACGGACGTCGCTCATCTCCAGAGCAGCTGCTGCCTTTGACGAGGACAGACGACAACGTCTCGCTGTCGCAAAGAACAGACGTCACAGAGCATCGTCCTCCTCTGTACACACCACAGATTACCTTTGTGAGAACTGTGGGCGCCTGTGTTCTTACAGATCCGATGAACCTCAAAGAAGAAGCAAATACGATTTAACCAAATGATGAATTTCAAGATCTCCCACGCACAATACTGAAGGATATCTGTGGTGTTTTGGAACACTTACACAATGTTTGATGTCTGTGGGTCGCAATCAAAACAGATTACAAAACATGTACGTTGTCGTTTTGAAAATACTAAAAAGAAAGAGGTTGTAATTCCTTTTGTCTGTCGGTTGGTGTATTTTCCCCAACCGAAAGGGATATCATTCAAGTTCAAGCAAGAGGACATGCCACTTGTCTACAGCCATGGAACATTTGTATCTTACATTTAATTTGTGTAGACATCTGTTTTCTAATCTTGAAGTGGTGTCACTGAATCTGAAGTGGTGCCACTGAACATTCTCACGACCTTTTAACAATTTTATGGGTTAGCTTCTGTATTTATACTGTAATACAAACACGTTTTCAGCTGTATCCCAGACACACTGGTACATCTCCTACATCCTGCACATCTGTAAACGTACACCATCCCCTGGTTCCGTGGCTGTTGTTCTCTCGATCTCACTTTACCCTAAATTGTCATTAACATTATCCCGACCAATTAAATAAGGAGATAAGGATAAAGAAAGCTTAGTCATCAAAGCTAAAGCCAGTTTTAATAGACAATCAGTAGATAATATTCAATAAAGATGAAGAACTTACAAACACCATTGTGTGGAGTACACATGGACCAAGCTTTCACTATGAACCACAGTTATATTGACCAAAAAAGTTTTACTCAACTTTGTTTGACTACATTCAGGTATAACATAATCGAGTGGTAGGGCAGCCTAGTGGTTGAAGCTGTCCCTCGTCACGCTGAAGACCCGGTTTAGATTCCCCTCATGGGTACAATGTGTGAAGCCCATTTCTGGTGTTCCTGGTAAAGACCATTCTTAGCCAATATGCATGACCTCGTGGCCAAATCGAAAGCGAGGCTTAAATAGGTTGACCCAACCTTGAAAATGGCGACCTCGAAAAGGAAACATTACTGCTGTGTGCCTTTGCGTTCGAGTGATGCCCGTGAGGATTTTACGGTTTACGGTATCTTTTCACCATATTCCCAAGAATAAGATCATAAGAAGGCAGTGGTTGACAAAAATACGAAGAGATCCTGGAAAATGATTCATAGTAAGTACAAAATAATTACGCCAAAAGGCACAGTCTAGATCTGTCATGAAATGTACAAACTGTTCACTATGTACAATGTGAATGTTACACACTCACACAGACACATTCAAACACACATACACACACACATTGTCATGTTCAAAATCAGTGACCACCCCTTAGTTCATATGTACACAATTGACCCCTCCCCCTGCCTCCCAAAAACAAACTGGGAGACACTCCAACCACAAACACCGCACCTAAACTCATCATCACCTCCCAAGTCATAAATTATTAACGGTCCATTATAATATTTTGTTTAAAGCATATTGACATATGGAGACACTCTTGTCATGATGGCAAGGGAATTTTATTTGCAAATATTCTGCATCAGTGAAATTAGATTGGCTGCAAATCAAAGTAACATTTCAAGTACATGTATACAGGACACACACATGCTGTCAAAAACATTCTTCAATGTGTACTTTCAAAATTACTGCATACTGACCAGTACTTCAGGGATACAGGACAAGCTAATTACAACAACTGAAATATATTTAGTGTTTAAATATCCATTTCAGATGCTGCTAATTAAGAGTCAGAAAGCATGCCACCAGCTCAGGAACCTCCCATAAGAAATCTACCACAGTCACCATATCAGATACAGTAAGAATGCCAGATCGTATGAAGTTAATTTTGCCAACTGACATGGTTTTAAAGAATTTAATACAACTGAACTTTGAATTATATGCTATGTTATTTACATATAAGGATATTGATTGCCCAAACTGTCTAAAATATGAAATGGTGTTAGCCTCTATTCCTTGATGGGTACTTGTAATTCCAGAGAAGCTATGTTATTTACATATAAGGATATTGATTGCCCACACTGTCTGAAATATGAAATGGTGTTAGCCTCTATTCCTTGATGGGTATTTGTAATTCCAGAGAAGATATGTTATTTACATATAAGGATATTGATTGCCCATACTGTCTGAAATATGAAATGGTGTTAGCCTCTATTCCTTGATGGGTATTTGTAATTTTCAGAGAAGCTATGTTATTTACATATAAATATATTGATTGCTCATACTGTCTAAAATATGAAATGGTTAGCCTCTATTCCTTGATGGGTATTTGTAATTCCAGAGATGCTATGTTATTTACATATAAAAATATTGATTGCCCATACTGTCTAAAATATGAAATGGTGTTAGCCTCTATTCCTTGATGGGTATTTGTAATTTTCAGAGAAGCTATGTTATTTACATATAAAAATATTGATTGCCCATACTGTCTGAAATATGAAATGGTGTTAGCCTCTATTCCTTGATGGGTATTTGTAATTTTCAGAGAAGCTATGTTATTTACATATAAAAATATTGATTGCCCATACTGTCTGAAATATGAAATGGTGTTAGCCTCTATACCTTGATGTATATTTGTAATTCCAGATATATATTTATTGTTTGTGTGGTCGAAGAGATAATAGTGATACTTTACAATGCTTATATTACAGTGAAGCAGAGAGTGATACAGCAGCCACTGACCCCCAGTCGAACATAGAACAACTCCACCAGAAATTACATGAACAGGGGAGGCAACTCAAGGAAAAGGTTGACAAAATAGAACAAAATGAACAGAAAACTTGAACTTGAAAAGTTTGGAGTTTGTAAATTCATGTATGATGATAAAAATTGTTTGAACATTTAACAGTATTCCATCATTTCAAACATTGGCACTGATTAGCTGGAACTCTTTCATTTGTTGCATATCTTCCTAGGTCTTGTGAAGTACCTTGCCCAAACAGCACAA
The DNA here is from genome assembly GCF_003918875.1 of Haliotis rubra. Classification (NCBI taxonomy): domain Eukaryota; kingdom Metazoa; phylum Mollusca; class Gastropoda; order Lepetellida; family Haliotidae; genus Haliotis; species Haliotis rubra. The sequence goes on along the minus strand of NW_025767298.1, from coordinate 43,438 downwards.
GAATTGACAGACAATGTAAATAAAAATTGTTTGGTGCTTTTGTGTTGTGTAAATGATGGATGAAAAAAGAGACAGCTGTAATACATACATATTGATGGATTTAGTTGCATAATAGAAAGGTCTTTCATAATGGCATAGTTGTAGATGTAACTCATTTGCTGCTGTTTAATTAATAATTGATGAAAAGGAATGTATTTCATCCTGTTCGAAAATAGTTAGTTGGGAATCAGAAACAAATCTGATTCAAAAAAGAGATTATGATAATGTGTAAGGGGAGAAAACTATGATAAATTATGAATTGATCCAGCTGTAATTGTTGCCATTCATGTCAGACTAATGTAAAATATATTTTTATCAATAGATATATTTCACCCAATATATTTTCAATTTGCATCCTCTGAAAATTGTATTGTTATTCATCAGTGTTATAGTTGGAAGCTATTGTGAATGTGTCTATTGTTATTGGACTTTTAAGATACCATTTCAAAATAAATTGTATTAACTGCACTCCAGGTGTTATTTATTTAGGTTATTTGCTGTAGTGTGAATCCTGTTATGTTAATCTGATAATATTTTCTCGTTTAAAAGGTCTTCAGTTACAGTGGTACAGAATAAATCAATTTTATGGTTTAGTAACACAGTATTTAAAATTGTTTCAAATATTCCCCATGCAGGTACCATTCAGGTAAAATAATTATTCACCTCCCAATTCAGTCAAGAAAGAACTTGAAAAAAAACCCATCCAGTTTGGTCTTGCACTTTGCGTCCCACTCATGTTGATTGAAATAAATAGTTTCTACATGATGATGGGGCGATTCGTTTTTCCTCTGCGATTGTAACATGCAGTTACACGCACATCGCCATCACCTGTAGGTACAACTGAAAATATTTGCGTGAATAAATACCCTATATCTATAAAACAGAGTCGATAGGACAAAACATTTTCAACAGAAAAAATACCAAACAAATAATTTCATCAGATGAATAATACAGTTTTGTTTGGTCCAGATCCACTCGAGGAGAGCTATCTTGATCTACATATTACTTATAATCTTGACTATCCCCTCAAGAATGAACAACACTACTCCCATGTGGAAGCGGATGATTTAAATCCATGTCAGGAAATACGTTCAGTCTTTTGCTTTGTTCATATGTTGATAAAGTAAACGTGATTGACTTCCCTTGGTAATATTTCCACTATTGTGATTTTAGAGTAGCTTCCCTTCATAAATGCTGCGCAACATGGTAAACGTTAACCTAGATATCTAGGTCATATGACTTATTGTGATGTGTTGTGAAGTACAGTAATTATTCACCCTTCAATCCGTGGATATGGTACAGAAACATTTTTGCAGCCCTTTCCCGTTTCTCTGCGATTTCCCTGAACTACTGGACAGTTCGTAATGTACCGTTCAAGGGAAATTTGAAACCAGGAAGTATACATTGAGATTTGTCGCCATTATGCGATTGTGTCCTTGCCCAGTTTAGCCTCGTTTTGGTACAGATATGAATATTCTAAGAATGGTCTATTGCTGGAATATTGCTAATAGCGGCATAAAACTAAACTCACTCACTGTTACATAAAGGAAATATGTGGCACAATAAGGTCTGGGATAGTTGTCAGGCAATCGATCATTTCTTCAATGATTGTTAACCATTAACGGTGTTCCCATCAAGATGATAGATGCATTTGAAGCATTGTTCTCATCAACATGACAGATACATTTGAAGCATCGTTCCCATCAAGATAATAGATACATTTGAAGCATAGTTCCCATCAAGATAATAGATACATTTGAAGCATAGTTCCCGTCAAAATGATAGATACATTTGAAGCATGGTTCCATCAAGATGATAGATACATTTGAAGCATGGTTCCCATCAAGATAATAGATACATTTGAAGCATAGTTCCCATCAAGATAATAGATACATTTGAAGCATAGTTCCCGTCAAAATGATAGATATATTTGAAGCATGGTTCCATCAAGATGATAGATACATATGAAGCATGGTTCCCATCAAGATAATAGATACATTTGAAGCATGGTTCGAATCAAAACAATAGATACATTTGAAGAATGGTTCCCGGCAAGATGATAGATACATATGAAGCATGGTTCCCATCAAGATGATAGATACATTTGAAGCATGGTTCCATCAAGATGATAGATACATATGAAGCATAGTTCCCATCAAGATGATAGATACATTTGAAGCATGGTTCGAATCAAAACAATAGATACATTTGAAGAATGGTTCCCGGCAAGATGATAGATACATATGAAGCATGGTTCAATTAAGATGATAGATACATATGAAGCATGGTTCCCGGCAAGATGATAGATACATATGAAGCATGGTTCAATCAAGATGATAGATACATTTGAAGCATGGTTCCCGGCAAGATGATAGATACATATGAAGCATGGTTCAATCAAGATGATAGATACATATGAAGCATGGTTCCGTCAAGATGATAGATACATTTGAAGCATGGTTCCCATCAAAACAATAGATACATTTGAAGCATGGTTCCCGGCAAGATGATAGATACATATGAAGCATGGTTCCCGGCAAGATGATAGATACATATGAAGCATGGTTCCCGGCAAGATGATAGATACATATGAAGCATGGTTCCCGGCAAGATGATACATACATATGAAGCATGGTTCCCATCAAGATGATAGATACATTTGAAGCATGGTTCCGTCAAGATGATAGATATATTTGAAGCATGGTTCCCATCAAAACAATAGATACATTTGAAGCATGGTTCCCGGCAAGATGATAGATACATATGAAGCATGGTTCCCATCAAGATGATAGATATATTTGAAGCATGGTTCCGTCAAGATGATAGATACATATGAAGCATGGTTCAATTAAGATGATAGATACATTTGAAGCATGGTCCATCAAGATGATAGATACACATGAAGCATGGTTCCATCAAGATGATAGATACTTTTGAAGCATGGTTCCCATCAAAACAATAGATACATTTGAAGCATGGTTCCCGGCAAGATCATAGATACATATTAAGCATGGTTCAATTAAGATGATAGATACATTTGAAGCATGGTCCATCAAGATGATAGATACATTTGAAGCATGGTTCTGTCAAGATGATAGATACATTTGAAGCATGGTTTTCGTCAAGATGATAGATACTTTTGAAGCATGGTTCCCATCAAAATGATAGATACATTTGAAGAATGGTTCCCGGCAAGATGATAGATACGTTGGAAGCAGTGTTCCCATCAAAACAATAGATATATTTGAAGCATGGTTCCCATCAAGATGATAGATACATATGAAGCATGGTTCCATCAAGATGATAGATACTTTTGAAGCATGGTTCCCATCAAAACAATAGATTCATTTGAAGAATGGTTCCCGGCAAGAGGATAGATACATATGAAGCATGGTTCAATTAAGATGATAGATACATATGAAACATGGTCCATCAAGATGATAGATACATTCGAAGCATGGTTCCGTCAAGATGATAGATACATTTGAAGCATGGTTCCCATGAAAACAATAGATACATTTGAAGAATGGTTCCCACCGGATTAGCTGTATTATTTTAAACCAAGAAATACGGCTAGTCCAGCCAGCATCCCCTGAGGGCCTATGACAACACCCAAAGCTACCCCTCCAGCAACTGCAACTACCCCTGCCAATATTTTCCACCTGTTGTCAGAACTGTCAAAATTATCCCTGGCATTTCTTCTGGCTTCCCTTTCATGGATCTTGCGACATTCATCCTGGAGAGATTTGCGTTTCTTTGACAGCAGAAGTTCCTTTTGGGACTCTGAGTAGCCAGAAAGTGTCCGACTGTATTCCCGAACACCATCATCAATAATATTCTGATCAGATGTTTGGTTTTCTACAATCAGTTTGTCCAGCTTTTTCCCCTCAATCTTCTTCATTTGACTCTCAGCTTCCTGATACATCTTATTTGTGAAGTGACCTCTATTCTGCCTTACAAGTGTGTCTACCAGCTCCAGTAACTTCTGCACAAACTCTTCATTGTCCACAGTCGAGTCGTTGTTAACTGCAATGTAATTCCTCCCAGTTTCATTGATGAAAGTCTTCAGCTTCTTGTTGGAGTCAATGAAGTATTTCAGACTCTTCTCAGACTTCTCAAGCTCATCTTTCCTAGTGAATATGACGATCACGTGACGCTTTGATTCAGAGCCAAAAAACGTCAGAAATCTTCGCACAGACGTTACTTCTTCTTCAGTGAACCTCCCCACACCAATCACAAACAGAATGGCGTGCACTCCAGGAGAGGTGAGGATGACACTCTTCTTTAGTTCTTCTTCTATACTTCTCTGACTTGCTCCAGTACCAAAGAAGCCAGGAGTATCAAGCAGTAAAGTATCCCTCCCGAATCTCTCAAACATGGCGTGTTTGCATGATTTTGTTACCGAAGAGGCTGAACACCCTACTTTGAAAGCTGGTTGTCCGATGATAGTATTCCCCGTGGAACTTTTACCTGATCCTGTTTTGCCGATGAGAATCAGTCGAGTTTCCTTAGACAAAAAGAGTTGATTCCTAGAATCTGAAACATAGTGAGTGAGTGAGTGAGTTATAATTTATAGTCACATCGGCAATATTTCAGCCATATTGTCACTTAAAAAGTTATAAATTAACAATAAACACCATTACATTATAAAACACCTGTCAACGAAGGACAGTAAAACAACTAGATTATCACAGTGATAAATTTAAGACTAGTAATTAAATCTAAAATATCTTACTTTTAAATGACAATACAATATAAAAACCGGCTATAGATTGCCAACAACTGAAGGTAGATCACCATACTAGGGACCATGGGGACTTACAGTACATTTGCTTCCTGCATGGACCCTAGCTGGATTTACACCATCCCTTCAGCCGTTAGCAATTTAGCAAATCTAGCCTTACGTTAAAAGAACAGGTATTCTACGATTAAAAAAGTGGAACGTTTCAATTTACTTCGAATGTTTGGGGACTTACATACCCTCTCAGGAGGACAATAATGTTACAGTACTTTAACCCCCCTCGAGGATACAGCCACTAACAATCTTAGTTACTAATTCAAACTTCCAATCTTAAAATATTTAGGTATTTACAAATCATTTAACAAATCTAATTTTTTAAATAATGAAATAATTAAATGAGAACTGATACTATTAAAAAGATCCTTCATAGTTCGTGATTTAAAATATTTATTCCTTGTGATGGAATATTCAACACAGTCAAGCAGGACATGCTTGACCGTGACTCTTTCATCACAAGGGATACAAAATGGAGGATCCTCACCTTTCAATAGGTATTCATGAGTATATCTTGTGTGGTCAATACGACATCGTCGTATTATGACCTCTTCAAATCTAGACTGACAACCCAAGTAAGTGTTACCAATATAGGGTTTTATTTCATATAATTTATTGATACCTACTTGGGTGTCCCACTTCTTCTGCATCAGATCACGGATGTAAGTTCTAAAGCAAGCTTTGTAATCAGAGTAAGAAATAAGAAGTGAGGTCACAGATTTGTTGAGTGCTGCCTTAGCAGCAAGATCAGCCAGTGTATTCCCAGAAATGCCAACGTGGATGGGTAACCAACAAAAGACGATGTCGCATTGGCCAGTAGCAAGATCATTACACAATTCAATAATTTCTTATAAAAGTGGATGTTTACAAGAAAAAATTTAATAGCCTGAAGGAAAATATTATATATTGTTTATGTTTGGGATGTCTTTGAACATAGTTAAGAGCTGTTAAGATGGCGTTTGCTTCTGCTGTAAATAAAGAGCTGTTATCAGGTATTCTAGAAGATACTGTTCTGGATCCAGTGACAGTGGCACATGCCACTGCGCCACCGTCCTCATCTGTAAATGAGGATTTGTATGTATTATATTTAATTTTTAATTGATCATATTCTCGTTTATACTGTAATTCATTAGTTTCAAATTTCTTAAACTTTGTCAGAGTTAGGTCAACTTCAGGCCTCAACCGGTTGCCAAGGAGGAGGAGAAGAAAGATGATGGGAAGGAGATATATTTTCCAGCTCAATGCCGGCAGCAGAGAGAAATGGTTTAATTCTTAAACCAAGAGGCGGAACAAGAGAAGGCTTTTTATTGTACAACTCCTCATAAGGAGGATTGAAAACACAGTTAAATGCAGGATTAGACTCGTTTGAATAGAGTTTTGTTATATACTGTAAAGATACTTTGATACGACGTTGAGTAAGGGATGGTTCATCAGCCTCAACATAGATACTATCAACGGGAGATGTTCTGAATGACCCAAGACAAAGTCTCAGACCTTGGTGGTTTGGCAGAATCTAAATGTTTTAAGTTGCTTTTGCAGGCTCCACCATATACGATGGAGCCATAATCAAGTTTCGAGCGTACCAATGAACGGTATAGGTGGAGGAGGGTAGCTTGATCCCCTCCCCACTTTGAGTTGGAAACAACTTTCAACAAATCAAGGGCCTTCAGGCATATAGCTTTAAGTGATTTAATATGCGGCAAAAAAGTTAAATGGGAGTCGAAAATTAGACCCAAGAACTTGGCCTCCTTTACAAGATAGTTCTGGGTCTTTATGCGGCTTATATTTTCTACAAAAGTGTAGACAATTAGTTTTGGACTTGGAGAATTTAAAGCCGTTTTCAAGACACCATTTATTTATTTTATTTAAACACAACTGCAATTGCCGTTCAATAGTATGCATATTTTTACCACGACAAGAAATATAAAAAATCATCCGCAAAAAGTGATCCGTCGATTGAATCGTTTAAAACCTTGGATTAACTGTTAATCTTGATACTAAATAAAGTGACAGACAAAATACTGCCTTGAGGGACACCTTGATCCTGATTGTAATGATCAGACAGGGTTGAACCCACTCGGACTTGAAATTGCCTGCCTTTTATAAACTGTGATATAAAAAGAGGCAAACGGCCCCTCAAACCAAAATCATGTAAATCCTTCAAAATGCCACGCTTCCAGGTGGTATCGTATGCTTTCTCGAGATCAAAGAATATCGATACTGCATGTTATTTATTTACTATAGCATTTTTGACAAAGGACTCTAAACGTACCAAATGATCAATGGTACTACGATTTTTCCTGAAACCACATTGGATATTGGTGATAAGGTTATTGGTTTCAAGATACCATGTTAATCGATTGTTTACCATTCGTTCCATGGTTTTACAGACACAACTCGTTAAAGAGATTGATCTGTAAATAGACCGATCAGTATGATCCCGGCCAGGTTTTGGAATGGGGACTACAATGGCATTACGCCAGGAAGTTGGGAAATTCCCTGTAGTCCATATCATATCAAATATATTTAGCAGTGTTTCCAAACACGATTCGGGCAAATGCTTTAGGAGCTGATAGTGGATATCATCAGCCCCTGTTGCTGTATCATGAGCTTGCTCAAGAGCGGTATGTAGCTCATGGAGTGAAAATAGCTCATTATAATCTTCACCATTGTCTGAGTTAAAATTTATTCTTTTCTTCTCCTGTTGTTTCTGGTGGAAACTCAGGGACATAATTTGATGATGAAGAATGTTTGGCAAGAGTTTCGCCAAGTTTATTTGCTATGTCAGTTTTATTAGTTAAGAGATTATCACGATCCTTCAGATGGTGTACATTAGATTTAGAACCTTTGCCCTTTATTCTTTGGACCATGTTCCACACCTTGGACATAGGTGTACGTGAATTTATTTTGGTTTAAATGCGCGTCGAGCCTTGGCATATAAAATTTTAACTTTGTCTAAATTATGGACTGTGGGATGTTTGCGGAAAAACTTTTCATCTTTCTTCCTACTTTTTCTGGCCTGTTTACACTCATTAGTAAGCCATGGTTTACGAATGTGTGGAATTGCAGAGGACTTGGGGATAGTGTGGTCAGCAATGTCATTGAGTATATCGGAAAACAGCTGTATAGGATCTTCGCTGTTTGCAAAAACATCATGTTTTAAGTGATCATCACACAGTGTCTTATATAAGGACCAATCAGCCCTCGCAAAGTTCCTTCTCCACAAAGGTGGATCATCACCAGGGTTGATTGTTTTAAGAATGGTGGGGAAGTGATCACTCCCACACAGGTCATCATGAACCATCCATTCAAATTCATTATATAAGGTTGAATCGGTGAGTGACAGATCCAGGGAAGAATATGTTCCCGTTGCTGGATGTAGATAAGTGGCTGAATCATCATTTAAAATACAGAGATTATTATCTGATATAAATTCCTCGAGGATTTTACCTTTATTGTCGGTATGGACACTTCCCCAAAGCGGATTGTATCCATTCAGATCGCCCATGATGATACATGGCTTTGGAAGCTGATCATACAGATTCTGAAGATCCGACAGACGGACATCAGAAGATGGAGGGATATATAAGCTGCACAGAGTCAAAGCAATGTGCAGGGTCAGTCGAACAGCTACAGTCTGAAGATTAGTATTAGGGGGGCAGGGCTATGTATTATACCCTGTCGTACTAAGATAGAAGCACCTCCAGCTGCTTTATCTCCCGGGGGAGAAAAGGAATGATAATCGCTGTATTGTCTCAAAGTAAAGTTATCTGTAGGTGTTAAATATGTCTCTTGGAGACAGAGTGCTGACGGCTGAATATCTTGTATCAGCAATTGTATCTCATTGAAGTTATTTCGTAGTCCTCTGCAATTCCATTGCATTAAAGTAGACAATTGAGTCATGGCGGCTCAATTGGTGATCTCTCTTGTGAATGCGAGGAGGATAAGCTCCTCCGCCTGACCTGTGAGGACGGAGTAACCTCCATATCTAAAGGTCCAAATGAGTTTTCAAGAGGTACCTCTGGAGGTGAAGGAACAACAAGTAGTTTATCCCTAGTAATCCCTTTTCCTTTCTTCTTTTTAACTTTATTCACGGCTGGTTGCAAAACAGACGTTTGCGATGATGTCTCGGATTGAGTTTCATCAGTCTGAGAACCAGACGTAGATTGAGTGACTTTGACAGTAGGTTTAATAGTTGAAGCTGACGAAAGAGGTTTCTCAGTTTGTCAGTCTGACACGCAGTAGAGGACACTGCCACAGAGCGAGTAACTGCCGCAGCGTAGGTAATGTTTGATGGAGTAGAGGTTTGATTTAGCAGTTTTTTGGCATCCAGGTATGAAACGTTTTTTTCACATTTAAGTTCTATAATCTGCGGTTCACGCTGGAACACAGGGCAAGCTTTCGATGACGCAGGATGAGCACCATTACAGTTAGCACATTTGTACTCTCTGTCGCAGTCAGAATCGCCATGACGATCGCCACAACGATGACAGACTACAGAGTTTCGGCAAGATTGTGAGCCGTGTCCGAAATGCTGACATTTGTAACATCGGAGTGGATTGGGGACATACACATCCACCCCGATATTGAAATAGCCTGCTTTGATAGATGTTGGAAGTGAGGAACGAGAAAAGGTCAACAGATAGGTATTAGTTTTAGTAATGTTACCCTCTTTTTTAACGGTAAAACGTTTTACTGCTGAAACTCCCTGATTCTGCAGCTCTGCGGCAATGTCTTCCTCGGACATATCAGAGAGACACCGTAGCCTGTCACGCACGATGCCACGACAAGAGTTTAATGTTCTGTGTGCAGAGACGGTAACTTTTATGTTTGCAAAGGTATTGATTGACAGCAGATTGAGGGACTGTTGTTTCCGTAAACATTCAACTAAAAGTGACCCACAACGGAGACGAGTAACATTCTTGACCTCCCCACAAATTCCAGAAATAGCCTTTGAAATGGCGAAAGGATTAAGTTTGATAGGAAGAAAATCCGCAGCTTCTAATACCAAAAACCGATTCCAAGAATCGACAGTTGTATTTGTTTGGTCAATTGATTGATCTATGTCGTCAAAACGCCGTTTCTTTTCATGGTGAGATGAACCAGCTTGTTGTTGTGACATGATGAAAGGAATGTGATTCAGCACCTGCTCCCCACCCACCACGGAATGTCAACACGGACAGTGTCTAATAGCACCGCGATATCCAGCATGCAAACACCAGGGATACAAGGGTGATATACTCCAGTAAATACCACATAAATAGCTATATCTGTCTACCAAATATAATGTCAGGCTGGTTCGGCTCTAACAAAAACTTGGAGACTTACAGAATTTAGAGGTCGACATCACCAGATTGGCCCATGAGCCACCGCCTTCTGGCATAGGACTCTAGGCAATAATTTGTATACTATACAATCAAAATTACCAATTACCAATTCAATTGTGCAAAAATACTTTCTATGCACAGGGCATTGCGTGACCAGCCCATTGATAGAACCGGGCCAGTTCTACAACCCGTCTAGGTTAAGTAAGGGCCAAAGTGGTGTGTTGGGCAAAAGGAACACGGTTCCAGGAACCTATTGCCTTCAACCACCAGACTCCCGTCCTCCACCGACACAGGGGGCGCAACCCACGGCAAACGGGTTGGTGGACCAAATATACCCCCGGGTTCACAACGGGGGGTCGAAGAACGCTAAGCGTTACCCGCCACCCACCACGAGGAGGTGGCTCTTCACGGTGCCTCTGACACATAACACAAGGGGAAGTATTAGTTTGGTTAGGAATAACTGTCGGTCAAATCTCAAGTAAACATCTTTGAAGGTATTAGGTCTGTTGAAATACAAATAATAATGGATTAAGGTATGCGTCACCAATGCACATATGAAGATAGAGTGAATGAGTAAGTTTAGTTTTATGCCACTTTTGCTAATATTCCAGCATCACGGCGGGGGACACCAGAAATTTGGCTTCACACATTGTACCCATGTGAGGAATCGAATTGGGGCCTTCAGCGTGACGAGCGGACGCTTTAACCACCTAGGCTACCCCACCGCCCCATACATATGAAGAAGCTTGGATATAAAGAAAGTAAGTGTAGTAATTTGTGTATATTTTGCACAGGCTTGAATTTGAGCGAGAATCAGTCGAGTGTCCTCAGTCAAGAAGAGTTGATTTTTGAAAACTAGAAAAGTAACACAAGGGGAAATATTTGGTGTTGTCTTAGGTATAACTGTCAGCCAACTCCTCTGAGGAACCAGCTCAAGCATACATTACTAAAAGTATTAGATCTGTTGGTTGTGTAATTAGTGTATATTTTTCACGGGCATGAATTTGAGAGAGGAATTCTTACAATGTGTGACTGGCATTTTGCAGCAACCCCGTGCAACACATATCACGACTTCTATCACGACTTCTACAAAAGTAGTCTTCACGTTTTGAGTACAAATGCTGCTCCTTCTGAACCAATACCGGAAGGACGCCAGTGTGAGTCATCCTGCTATATAGTTTGTGCTCTGGTTCTATGTACAATAATACACTTTTATGTCAAACTAAAGGGGCGGCGAGGGTAGCCCAATGGTTAGAGCGTTCACTCGTCATGCTGAAGACCCGGGTTCAATTCCCCACATGGGCACAAAGTGTGAAGCCCATTTCTAGTGTCCCCGTCGTGATAATGCTGAAATATTGCTAAAAACTGCGTAAGACTTAACTCCCTCACTCAAAGTTAAAGGAAGCAACGTAAATACTTTTGAGTTTTCCGAGGTTCAACATAAAATGATGACTTTGTAAGAAATACCTAAATTCCAAGTTATTACTTAAAGGTCACATGCAATGTAAAACACAACTTTGCAGATTCTGATACCTTTCGCTATGGACTTACAGTAACAAATTATCAAAAATGCAAATTCAGCTTATAAAGTTAAAAAATAACGCGATGAAAAAACCCGCGAAATCGGAGTTCAAACGATTCAATAAATTCACCCACGCTGCGGTGAAAAGTGGTTTCAACAGCTGTGCTGCGCAGTGAATAGATTTAGGTGGCTTGATCCGGGATGCCAAAACGCACAAAGAGCCCTGGGGGTATCGGCAAATGAACTAGATAATGAAAGTCTTCGTTACACTTGAGTGCACAACCACCCGCTCTGACTGGGTTCGGTATCCCGGGTGCTTCGTTTCGAGGTTAGTAAACCCAAGTGCAAAATATTGCACTTTGATTTGCGATTGTATGCTTATAATTGTGTTTATTTGTTTTGTCATAATCAGCAATGTATATTATATGTCATGAATAAGTGATAATTGTGTTTTAAATATGGGTTTTGGGGTTTTTTTTGGTGACATTTAAGTTTAAGTTGCCCCTTAAGTTTGACCCAACAGTGTTTGACTTTATGATGGAAGCCAAGTACCCTGTGTTCCGTTCAAAGCAAACCAAACAACATTTCTGTTTGCAGGATGAAATTGATGCAGATCTGCGACATTACTAAATTGTAGAAACTACGGAGCATTCATAAGACGAGATACGAATCTTTGAGCCAGGGAACAGTAGGCACTTACAGCCCATCTTAGGTATGCAAATCCATTCAGTGTAATATGGTGTCTGAACGACATTTGGGTAAGGAATGAAACATGAAATCCGGAAAACGACGAGATTCATTCCATCCATTACCTGGTGCGACAGCCATGTTGTCCTCTGCAGTTGGATCTGAAACATATAAAATATAAGCATGAAAATATACTCTTCCAAAAAATAACCGCATAACCCTGAAATCTGTTGCGAAAATGTTGTATTTTCAAACATGTATAACTCGTCCACAAATAGACTTTAAACATATATTGTTACTTCATTTTAGAAGAAGATTATGTATATACACCTCAGTGGTTAATTTTAGATAACCGTGACGTTGAGCGCAAACGTGACCACGTAGCATGGTCCCGACGTCGGGTCTCCTGGCTCTCAGTCCAATCTCTCTCAACCTGTTCCGTACAGTTTGACCGGATATCCTCCGAAGTCCATGCACCCTGGCTGCTGTGCCCTCACCCGTGGCAGTACGATCACGCAAATGTAGTACCCGGATGTACCGATCTTGGGCTGCACTGGTAACTCGAGGTCTGCCTGTACGGAACCGGTCATTTGATGTACCTGTTTGGTTGTAACTAGCTGCAAGTGTGCTCGTGCTCAGACGCCTGGCAACATAAAATTGGTAATCTCCAGCGGCCTTCTTTCAATGGCGATGTTCCGTGTCGCAGCGTCAAGACGTGGCGGCGTAGTGATTTGACCTTGAAACTCCTTCAAAACGAATACCGATATCCGAAAGTAATCTGGAATTTCTTAGTCAGACAGTGCATGCTCTTTGCTGCACAATTCCATCTGGAAGGTGTGGCGATATCGCTTTAATTCTTGCAAAAAATCTCATCAAATCAACATTTTTAGGTAAAGTCGATTTTTCACTTGTGCAATTGTGTAAAATCATGTTATCAACACTTTTGTTACATATGTTGACGATTGTTTGAACACAATAGGTAGTTAATAAATTAAAAACACAAAATGCCTATGCATTTCTATTTTGGATAGTATATGGTCGATTCCAACGAAAAGTGTACACAGCTGGGTACAAGGTGAACAAAATAGAATGGCTTGCACCTTGTAATTCTTTTTACCAATGTAAAGTCAACATATTTCCTCTTACGAAAATCAGATGCCATCACTAATCTCTAAAATTGACAAGTTGGTGGATCAGTGAAGTTGAAGGCTCATTTTCTAAATTACCTGCAAATACCAACATCATACCTTGTATATCCTGTGATTAGATGGGTTATATGTTGCCTAACATCCAAATTCACTGTTTTTCTGCATGCTTTACGAAAATAGAGCCATTTTGGTACCTTTGATTGATGCAAATGAGATAGCACCACTTAGTGTTCTTTTCAGAAATAAATCATTATTACATCTTATTCATCTGAGAGACAACGGGTGGAACTTTCGGTAAGTACAACAAATTTGAAAATGCAAACATAACTAAATTTTGAGAGGAAGATAAAAACAAATGTACTTGTAGGTAACAAATATCACGTAATTCCTTGTATTTCATAAATGTTTATATATGTCAAACTAAAGCGTAGCTGGTTTATTAAAACATCGAACAGTTTGGAAACTGTTTTCTAAATGCATAGGACATGTGAATGAAGACTGTTTACAACCAGTTTAAGGCTTTCTCTTTGTTTTGTCTCAATGTATGTCTGAAAGTAGCAATGTCATTTAACTGATGGAAATACACTTCTCATCAAAAGTTTAGACTCATAAGAAACACTCACTATATGTTATGTGTGTGTGTGTGTGTGTGTGTGTGTGTGTGTGTGTGTGTGTGTGTGTGTGTGTGTGTGTGTGTGTGTGTGTGTGTGTGTGTGTGTGTGTGTGTGTGTGTGTAAAGAAGTGATTTCTGCAGGTGTATAAGCAATAAATATATAAAATATGACGTCTTTCAGTGGCATTTAGAAGTTGTACATTGATGTCCAAGATATTTTTATGGATTAAACTTCTTTTTAATTTCCCTCACGACGTTTCGAGACCATTCCAGGTCACTGAGTTCACCTGATGAAGGCTTCATCGAAAATGTCTCCATTTTTGACACAGTACGAAATCGCGATTCATAGCGTTATTTGCTGTATGTTTTGAAATGTGAAAATCGGATAATTACATATTCATGATCACTGATATCAGTTTTACAGGAAATCGCTCATGATAATTCTGAAACGTTGCCGATGAATCTAGAATCGGTTGGGATGTTTTCAAATACACTTACACGAACGCCGTAGAGCGCTTTCCGCCATATTGGATAGTGTTTACAAAATCACGTTTCGCGAAGGACGGTATTGACACGCCTATTACATCACGTATATTTCATATTCAGCTTCGAAAAATGCATCACTGAATTCCCCATACATTTTAGAATCAAATTGCAACTGGTCTGTGTCACCAATACCAACTGTCCAGATAAAATGAGTGGAAACATACTGGGTGTGAAAACGAACGCTGTGCTCGAAAGACTGTGCTCGATAGAAATGTAAACAAAGACAAATTCCGATTTTACACTGCGTAGCTTTTTCTGAAATTTTCCAACATTCATCGGTCTATTCATTGCTTGTAATGGCTCAATACCTTTGAAATATGCATGGAAAGAGTATCGTAGCCAGAAATAAGAAATAATAAATAGATACAATGCAATGATTATATAATTCATAAGAAATTGTCAAAGTTTCTGTATAGCGTGACGCCATGACGCAGAACGACAACGGTAATTATCTGCATTTCTGACTTCTTCTCTTACTTACAATGAAAACGATAAAAACATATTATAGTAATACACAGATAGTCAGAATCATTCTGATAACTTCCATCTCATATTTATGTACAAACGATCCCTGAATTAATGTAAGGGTCCTCGCAAAATCCTGTGTACCCTTGTCAGCAAAGCCGCTATCTTGTAAGAAATCGGTCATCGGTAATGATGTCATATGTCAACATTGTTGTACATATTAGGCAATTTCATTGAGGTGAAGGTCGGTTGAACCACAGGGGCTTGTAACGCTAAAAACTGCCATCAAGGTATATAGTGTCACTAACGGGGTCTTATCACTATATAAAAGGAAAGGGATGTAACGAGGTCAACACACCAAGTTCGTTTCAGGGCGAATTCAACAATGATCACTGCATCTGTCCCATTTAAAGTATGCACACACTTCAAGCCAATAGAATTACCTACACAATAAGACATAGAGCACAAAAATCGAAGCCGTACATTGGGAGCTAGGGTCTTCGGAAGCTCGAAAAATCGTGATTTTTCGATTCCGAGCCAAAATCCCTGCTCAGAATTTGAAGCGGTAACTCACCCATTTTCTTGTTTATTTCACAGTATACACATACGACATGCACCAAAACATGCTGAACTGATGGCGCCTGTCAGCGCGCTAGTCGCCATTCTTTCGGAGACATTTACATCTAACTGTCATAATGAGTTTACGTACATTTATTCATCGCAAACAGAATTGTGCCGTGCCCGTTCGCCATTGACGACCTTGGCCTTACCCTGCCCCGCACTGAAAAGAGAAAGCAGTTTGATGGGACATATTTTATTTTTAGCCAATGAGCTCCCTTGCTCTTTTAAGTGCGGGCAGGTTAAGGCCAAGGTCGTCAATGGCGAACGGGCACGGCACAATTCTGTTTGCGAAAATATTTTAGAGGGCAGATTGCAACTGGCGAGTGAAAATGAGTTACATGCCCGATGAAAAGTCGTCTCGACTAGCCGAGACTGTAGGAAGCGTAATTTCTTTCGAATCGATTAATCTATCTGGCAATTCACCTCCGTCACAGATATTAGCAGAAGAAGGGTAACTGAATTTTGTTGTTTGGGTTTATAATTTTATAAAACTCGTGAACACAACCACGTGTTCATGTTGCAGATCGTTTCGGTATCTATAAATAGATTATCAACACTGCGCGTGGTGCCTTTACTTATCCGTTGGCGTTGTTCAAATTTAGTTCAATAATCTGAAAACATGGGTTTCTATCTTTTAATGAATTAAGAGAATGGTAAATAAAAAGCAGAAAATATGTCCCGTCTACTACTTCATGCACCTTATTTGTTTGTATATAATTAATGTAAACAAATCAATCTCAGCATAACCCATTTGATCTTATTTGGAAATCTGGAAAAGGTAACTGGGCTTGTAAACAGTATGTTTCCATGGACGTATCTGGACATACCCAGAAGCAAATATTCAACAGCTGATCTGCAGCAACTCTCAGTAAAGTTTCTCTCTTCAAAATCTGTACAGCATGATAAAAGGACACTGAATATAAGGAAATATTTTTTTTAATCATCATTTCCATTTTATTTTTATATATGTACTTTGTTGTGGAATCCTAATTTACATACAAACTTCCACAAAACTGGACTTCATGAACTGCCAGCGTTTATGTACAGGTATGCCACAGCACCAGAACACAAAGAAGATCCAAGATACAGTCTGCACCTGTACACTAGCTGACCCATCTTCCAGAAATAGGAATTATGTGATGCAAAATCTTGGAACAGAGGATCCACAGTTATCGGAACAATTAACTAGCATTGAAATAGAATGGTACACAAAATGCAAATGTAAATATATTGTTTTTTCATCAGAGATGTTTATCTGCTAACTACTTGATCTAGTGTAAATAAGGTGGACAGAATATATCCTATGTTCAAAGCATTTTGTCAATACTACATATTGATATTATTGCTTCTTAATTAAACAATGATAATCTGAGACCATATCCCTAGAGGACATAACACTGATTTTCCTTTTCAGAGATACTTACTGGTGTCATAAAAATTATAGTAAAGTTGATTCAAAATTTGGTAAAAGTCATAAAAAAGGTTTAGGAAAACAGACATGAAAACGTCCTGAAGCGTTCACCTCCTACAAACCAGTGTGCAATTTAATATGAAGCTCATTTTCAAAATAACCATCAACAAACCTTGAACAATTTGTCCAAATCCATCATCTTAATAAACGCTAGCTTTGGCTCAGTCTTCAAATATTAGTTACCTCCTAAAAAAACTGATGATTTATCAGAAGAATTACATCAAATATGGGCTAAAAATATGTTTCAATATTTATTCCGTTACATGAAAAGTCAACTGAGATTTTTGTAAGTTATTCTGTTCCAGGACTGGATAATGCCTGACCAGGGTTTGACCAAAACGTAGCCTTTGCTTTTTCAAATTCTCTGGATGTTGAAATAAATTTAATGAGTTATGATACTAGCAATCACTTTCATCTAAAAGCAGGAGCCAAGAAACTAAGTTAGTACCAAGTGATTGTCCTGCCATGATATGTATGGTGTTTGTTTGCCTAGTTCTGCCTTAAAATCATAAGAATCTGATATGTCAATCAATTAAATAATTATTTATTATTGATTAGATTATTATTAATTTCATTACTCTTCCACGTTTACTAAAAAGCAAGATTCGTAAAACATACCTTGCTATCATTTCCAGTGAATTAATCAAAATTACAGTTGTAATATTACTCCTAACATGTACCAATATATGTGAATAATTTATGTGGTAACAAAACTTCAAATAATGTTCTCATAATTAAGATATACACTTTATTTCACTCCGTCCAATACTCCAGAAAGTCACTATTCTTCTCACATAGTTTTCGTATTCGACCAACATGGAGGAAGGTAATTCAATTCAAAGTCCCATGCAACTCTTTATATAAAATCTGAAATATTTAAAGCATTGTTTTATAGGCACTCATATGAACTAATTTTGATACTTGGATATTGTATGATAGGCAACTGCTGACACTGACAATATTTCCGTTTGAATAAAAAATATTACTACTCGAATATTTTGCTCTGTTAACAAGATACTGTAGGCCTTCAGATTGTGCTTATGAAACTTAAAACATCTTAAAATGTAACAAGTTTTGCTATTTCGGTTGACCCTAACTGAAATGGAGATTTGTTTACATTGTGTCACAGCTTTCTCGCCTGTCTCATTTGAGCTTTATGGCGTACCAACTCAATGCCTAGAACTGACTAACAACGTTACGCAAACACAATTTTGTAGTTACAAGAATTGTCCGTGTTTATAACACTTGCAAAGTCTTAAACTGCTTTTTGTTGTCATCAATTGGTAATGCTTTTGCACATGTGCAAAAGTGTGGAAATTCGTGCAAATTCTCATCAGCAGGCAGACGTAGGTTTCCTGAACGATGGTGCAGACATTTAACTGATCGTTAGGCCTATCGCGTTTCTTGATCCGCCTCCATTTCTATTGTCTTGACCGTAATGGTTTTGTTAAAGGTACACATCAAATCGCAGCAATATGTAATAAATATAGCGAGTGTAAATGGCATAATTCGAAGCACATCGCTTCGGAGGCATCGTTTGACCCCGGAAATAAGTCCACAAAGCGCGCCCGGCCTGCTGATTGGCCAAAATTGACGCATGACAGATTTGGACTATCTGGGTGCCGTTCCACTAACCGATCTTATCTAAGATCAATCTTAGCAAGTTACGCCAATTTTACAATCGTCTTAGCTAAAAGTTACACCCGTTCCACTAACCGATCTTAGGCCGATCGTAGCCGGTCCCGATCTTACGATCCGATCCAAGCTTAGATCGAGACAGCCTGGTCCCTGGGTCTGTTGCGCCTGCGCTAACGCTCCGACACTGACCCAGGCAACTACTGCCGAATGGCGGCCTTCACTGCAGGGAGACGCGCCATACATTTACTATAGAAAAATCCGAGAACGGGTGGTTAGAATTTTTTCATAGCATTTTCATCGATACTGTGGCAAAGTATACGTCACCAGAACAACACCCATCGTTACTTTCAGTGTACGAACACGTTATTTAAGCAGTTGCGAGACACGAAAATCGTCGTTACATGGGCGATATGTAAACAATGAATGACACTATATTCATCACCGACATGTGCTTTGATATTTCGTGTCAGCTCGCTATTGCCACGAAATCGTACACATAAAACATGGATCTGAACGACCACACTGATTGAATATAGTTAGCATCTTTATTTTAGCCAATATGATGACGTGTAATTCGATGATTTGGCCCCCATTTCTCCTGTTTTGTGTGTTGGAAATAAACTGAACGCCCAGTAATAGTAACTAGAAAATGGTTGTTCCCACATTATATAATTAATAATAATTATTTCTAATACATTTGAAACACATAAATGATTCATTCATTTTTTTAACAATGTATGTGCTTTCAAAAATGGAATAATATTAGAAGAATATGGCCTATTTATTATTTGTATTCATTTGGCATATATCATTTCAATATAACATCCATATCTGTTCTTCCATTTTGCATTGGGCTGATCACAGTGATGCAATAGGCATTGATCTTAAAAAGTTTAACAATAGTCATAGTATGGCAACATCTGCGTGATTCTACTGGGAAGTTGATTACACATCGGACCTTTATATATAACATTGAATGTACCCCATTCCCCACCCCATACATAGCTACAGTTTTGTACATAATAGGAAAACGGACACATTATGAAATATTCATAACTGTGTGTGTTTTAGCTTGTTCTGAAAGAGCCGACTCATAAAAAGGAAAGTGCACATTGTCTAAAACACACTGATGCACAATACTCCCAGATGGGGCGCATGTTCGTTAAAGACATGTTTAGTGAAAAACAGTTATCAATATTTCATAATATGTCCATTTCCTATTACATAAAAACACTGTAGCTGTATCTGGGGTTGGAGAGGGGTGTTGAATGGGGTACATTCAGTTTTTAAACCTGTTGGTATTAAAATCACAATAAACAGACAGTTTAATACAGACTATCTTTGATTGCATGAAACACGCATGCCAATGAAGCATTCTATTACAATTCCCTTAGCTGTTTAATATAAATATAGACATGAGTTATATACAACATCAAAGTTGTCTTGTCTGTCTGTCGAAGTTTTCAGATGAAAGAATTTCGATGAAAGATGTTGTTTGGTTTGTTGTTTAAGGCTGCACTCGGCTGTCTTCAAGCTATATGGCGACGGTCTGTAAATAATGGAGTCTGGACCAGACAGTCCAGAGATCAACAGCATGATCATCGATCTGATAAAAAATGTTACAGTGTGGGACATTTGTGTATCTTCCAAAATCGACTGGAAGTTTAAACCTAGAGCCGTGGATAGTCTTAGGTGTACAGGGATATGGAGTGTGAGATTCTTTTCCACACTTAACAGTGATTTAAAATGCTGTTAATAGAAGGAATCAGGAGAATAAATATCTTCACATCTTGTGCTAACCGCACATATTCAAATCAGAATATTCTAAATATGAATGGGTCTAAACAGAATATATTCAATTTGAGGTACGGCATTGGCGAGGCAGTTTGCGTTCATCCAGAAACAGTAGCGTGCACCAATACCTTATAGGGCTTGTGGTGTGCACAAGTTGGAGAGGGGATCTGCCACATCTCCCCAAACCATAACACTGTTTGCTGTTTTGAGAAACCGTTTACACATTTTATGCTATACATCTTCAATAATTTTACAGTATGAGGTCCCCTATACTTCTGCACCATTACACACTATAGGAACAATCATAGTATTAAATATAATAATTAATCTTGACATGGTACATTTTCAACTTTCTTTTGACATCTGTACAATGCCATAACAGCCTTCTTACCCCGTGCACCAAGAGTAGTTAGTGCTTTAGTCCAAATAAGTTTAGGTGTTAACACAATACCCAATCTATATAAGGACACAATTTCAAGATACACACCATAAACTTTTGATTTAAAAAAATATAATCACAATAGTGAACTGGTCAACAAGTACAGAGCAAATTACCCAAAATTCAAAACAAAACCACTGATGATGTGTTGAATTATGTATGCATGCACTGCTGTAAAGTATAATAAAGTAAAGCAAAGAGTCCATAGCAGCATTTAACCAAAGTAGTTAACTGATATCTGACTGAAAAATTGCTGACATCAGATGATTTGTATCAGATCTATTCTAATAAGACCAGGGTTATCATGCTCAAAATAATCAATGTACAGCAAATGTATACTCTCATACTGGCTTCAAGCCATAAAAACTACAGTTCTCATGACAGGTTTCATTGCTAAAAATCACCCTTCATTCAACAGTTCACAAATAGTGGAATGTTCATCTGTCTAAAAAGTTCTTCTTCACACACATGTTATACCAATGTATTAACATACTGATCATACCATGTATTTTTATACATTCAGTTTAGTAATATAAAGTATCAAATTCATTGTTTTGAGCTGTATATGTGTGTGCATTTTTGTATATAGATCATTTGATTCACCATGTTTATTATAATCGTAAACTTTTCTGACTGATATTGGTATATATGTTAACTGTTTCATGCTGTTTTGTAGAGGCTAAATATCGGAATGACGAACCCTGTCATTAACATCATCCATATGATCTAAACGCTTTAACTTGTAATTTCACAAGGCGATCGAAAAATATATCCGCTAAACCTACCCTGAAACGATGGAAGACACGGGACATAATCGGCGATATTTTCGTCATCAAATTTGCTAAAATAAAGATGCTAACTATATTCAATCAGTGTGGTCGTTCAGATCCATGTTTTATGTGTACGATTTCGTGGCAATAGCGAGCTGACACGAAATATCAAAGCACATGTCGGTGATGAATATAGGGGTGTGTCATTCATTGTTTACATATCGCCCATATCGCAACTGCTTAAATAACGTGTTTGTACACTGAAAGTAACGATGGGTGTTGTTCTGGTGACGTATACTTTGCCACAGTATCGATGAAAATGCTATGAAAAAATTCTAACCACCCGTTCTCGGATTTTTCTATAGTAAATGTATGGCGCGTCTCCCTGCAGTAAAATCCGCCATTCGGCAGTGGTTGCCTGGGTCAGTGTCGGAGCGTTAGCGCAGGCGCAACAGATCCAGGGAACCAGGCTGGTTTACGAACCAACTGAGTGAGTGAGTGAGTTAAGATTTACGCCGCACTCAGCAATAGTCCAGGGCCCCGTTCCTCAAAGTGACCGTAGCACTACGACAGTCGTAAGTCTATGTTAAAGCATGGGAGTTACAATCATCTTAGTGCTACGATCGCCTTGAGGAACGGGGCCCTGCTATATGGCGGCGGTCTGTAAATAATCTAGCTAAGATGCACAGCGTTCACCAACATGAGCGTTCATGTTAGTGAACGCTATGTATCTAAGCTATACTACCCATCAAAAGTTTAGACTCACCTAAAGCAATCACTATATGTTATGTATATATATATATGGTTACATCGAAGATGAATTTCTCCACTTACTTAGGGGAACCAACTGCACAATTTATGCCGATGAATTGTACGAGGATCATGCATCAAATTGCTAAAAGCATGTATAAATATAATTCATGTGAACAGCTGCGTTTTGGTGTAATGTTTTGTTAAGAATTCGCCAATTTTCACTGATTATTATTATTTACTGAACTCATGACAAAAATCTTTTCAAAGTTACGAATATGTTTTACAATACTGTAGTTCATGTGTAAACAGCACCTTTAAACTGAATGAATACCTTGCAAAATCAAGTTTCGAACAGTTGACTCAAGTAAGTGGCTACATTTACACTAGTGAGTCTAAACTTTTGATGGGTAGTATATAAATAATCGAGTCTGGACCAGACAATCCAGTGATCAACAGCATGCGCATCGATCTGCGCAGTTGGGAACCGATGACATGTGTCAACCAAGTCAGCGAGCCTGACCACCCGAACCCGTTAGTGGCCTCTTACGACAGGCATGGGTTATTGAAGTTCAATATTCTAACCCGGGCCTTCATGGGTATTTTTCCAACCAAGTGTAAACGTGGAGAAAAAACCTAGAGCAAAACATTAGGGTAGTGAGCACCATAGTTTCAGGTGCAAGTGCGTGAGAACGCTGGGTATCAAGCATACTATAATAATAATAAATGCATATTTATAGTGCGCCTATTCCACATCCTTGGGCATGCTCAAAGCGCTGTGTACAGATAATTTACACGAGAATATTTACAACCGAGATTATAAGTAATATACTGAGAACAGGTTTTAAATCTGGACTTTAAAAATGTCAATTGTGTCAGAGCTTTTAATATGTGCCTGAACCTTGTCAATGAGAATAAACAAGGCGTGACGAGGCTATAACGTATGTAGAATCTGTCAGTGGTCTTGAATCACACGCGACCTGCCTTTAGAATCCCCCCACCAAATATGCGCAGTGAAATCAAACATATTTGTATCTTTTTGCTTCAGAACATTGTTCACTTCACGGCTGTCCCTACTCTTAACCATGACGTTGCAATATTGTTGTACAAATGTGTTACACCGACACGCTCGGTTGTGTTCCCATGACGACAGTGGTCAGACTGGCCTGACATTTGTAAGGCTTCAGTGCAGTGTTTGTTACATCACAGAAATATACAAATTCATTTCATGGGGGATTTTAGGGGAAGCTCACGGTGAAATGCTCGCTCTTATTTTTTCACATAGAATAGGAAAGCCACCATTTTGGTTTCTCAACGATTGATTTTAGCTATCCTAAGTTGGTCATGAGCAACGTAGACTTTGAATCTTAACTTTACGATTGACTTGGGTAAGATTGGTTAGTGGAACGGTATGCCGATCGTAACGTCACGCTAAGATTGGGATTTTAGGGGTTTACGATTGGCGTAGGGCTAAGATCGGTTAGTGGAACGGCACCCTGGACTCATATTAAACTTCTTCTTCTCGTATGTATATATATATATATATATATATACGCGCACAAAATGTCCAAAATAGTACGGGTGGGGAAGGGGGTGACAACCATTATTGACATGAGTATATATGGTCACATCGAAGATTGATTTCTCCACTAACTTGGGGGAACCTACTGCAAACCTTATGCATTAAATTGCTGAAAAGCATGTGCAAATATCGTACATGTGAACAGCTGCGTTTTGGTGTAAAGTTTTGTTCAGAATTTGCCAATTTTCACTGATTTTTATCACTTATTGAACTCATTGCAATAATCTTTTCAACGTTACGAATTTGTTTTACAATATATCAGTTTATGTGTAAAATGTACCTTTAAACAGTATGGAATATTTTGCAAAATTTAGTTTAAAAAAGTCGCCTGAAGTAAGTGGCTACATTTACACTAGTGAGTCTGAACTGTTGATGAGAAGTATAAAAATTGAACTAAAATCATTACATCTGAAATTGACATTTGTATTCAAAGAAAGCACATCACAATTGTTCAAAACGCTTGAACTATTACCATATACCATATAAAATTATGTACAGATAAACATGTCACTAAAACAATCAATACATTATACGTCTTACTGAACTATAAGTCTGCTTTAATTACCCATATTTTGCAATGCCAATTGCTATTGGATAGACATTTACAGAACGTTTAATATACAAATACGAGTTACCTACGAATAAGATGTGGGCGCGGTGGGCGAGCTGGCTAAGGCGCCAGGCTAGTGGGGAAGGGGGGTATTACACCATGTGAGTGATCCAGGCTAGTGGGGAAGGGGGGTATTACACCATGTGAGTGATCCAGGCTAGTGGGGAAGGGGGGTATTACACCATGTGAGTGATCCAGGCTAGTGGGGAAGGGGGGTATTACACCATGTGAGTGATCCAGGCTAGTGGGGAAGGGGGGTATTACACCATGTGAGTGATCCAGGCTAGTGATCCTGGTGCCGGGATCGAGCCCACCTGTGACCGGGTGTAAAAACATTGGAGTCAATTTTGTGTGCAGACTCTTTCAGTGTTGTCACAACCCCTAGTGTACAGTACACAACCCTGCGCACTTAAAAGAACCCACGAATCCGTTGGTATATGACCAGATGGTGGCCACATGAATACGTGCAAACACCTAGTTGCGGCTACAGCAACGTGCAGTAAACTTGGACAAAGTACTGTGACTATGTGTCCCAGTCCACCCAGCTGTGAATGGGTACCTCGTTAGGATGAGAGCCACCACGATAACTCAGTGCGCCTAGTGGCAGCAAGAGTTGTATACTCCCCAGGAGTTGAGATTCATAATACGATGTGCTGTTGAGATTGACATCCAATGATCGAAGGGAAAAATGACAGCGCCATGAGCATGCACTAGTTGCGTGGATACGTGCGCTATATAAATATACTATAATAAGACATACCTTTGACAAATCAAATACATTTCTAAACCCATGCAACTTACTTCTACTACAGTCTCAATTCTCCTATGTTCTCAAGTGCATCGGTGACAGCCCTGAACAAGACATACAACTTCAAACACACTGACTGATGTAACCTACAAATTCGGAATGTTACCAACGAATATACATGTTACCTACGAATCTACCATTTATCCCGTGATATCATGCAAACTTTTACTTTTATTATCACCAAGATCAACTTGTTTTCTGACATTTCAATCAAAAGGAATTCATTATATATCACTATAATAAAGTCTAAACCACGAACTGCAGTGCATCCCTGAATAGAACATTTTTATTGAACGCTCAGTTATGTAGCCATTTGGAATTCCAAGGAACCATTTCAATCTATTAATAGGCAGTATTGCGTTCCTAATCGACCGCCTCCGTGGTGTAGTGGTTAGAGCGTGGTTAAAATATGTTACTTGTTGGTCCTGCCTGGCGCTCGGCATTAATGGGTACAACAAGGACTGGTCGGCTCGGAGTCAGTATAATGTGTCTGAGCGGGGTATTCATGCTTCACTGCGGCATGGTATCTCACTGGGCTAGCACTATGAAACCAGCTTCAGTCTGGGCTAGTACAAGCAGCCGCACATACACATACACACGTATGCACGTCGTCATATGAGCGAAATATTCTCAAGTACGAAGTTAAAGCCAATTTCACATCACCTCGCGTACCTAATCAGTTTTATGATCTGCAATAATTGTCTTCAGTATAAATTATGTTATAGCAGCGTATTGTGTTCTCTATTTCATTTTGTTAATACGAATACATGTTATCTACAAATGCCGTGCGCCACAACCTCCACTTGCAGTCTGAGGCCTTTTTTTACAATAATAAAACTTAAAACCTCACTAAAATTAAAGTTGGTTAGTTGTAACAGGTGTCATATGCATCCTATGTTATTGTGACATGGGTTTATTCATATAACATTCTTGCAGAAAATGTAACATACACTTACTAATCACCAATATGTTGTCTGGTCTCATCTATGATGACTTCCAAATGGAACACATGTCACGTGTTGTCATTCAACCAATCTATTTGAATGTGATCAGCTGTTGGTACTTGGAGGTAAGATTTGCGAATTAAAATGTACTTACGAATACAGGTTATTTTGTGTGATATCATCGTAAATACAACACAGAAAATGTTCAGATGTAGCACACGTATGTATTGTGGCCCTTTGCACTTGAACTTAGGATATCATTCACTAATGTGTTCATTTGTGGAAACAGCAACATATTTAATGGTATTTGTAGGTAACGTGATTTTTCTTACCAAATCAGACTTTGATTTTCTAACATTTTTTCAGATTATTACCTGTAAGAAATATTATGTAACGCCATTGCATTTGAGTACTTTACATATTAAAGCTGTAAAACGTAATACAAAACATAACCTTGTGTTGTATTTACATAAATTGACAGAGTCATTGAAAACTGTATTCGTAGGTAACCCCAAAGACATACCACTTGAAAACAATTTACAAAATTACGAATTAAGCCCCAGATAAAATCATTTCAGGAGATTTATTCATGAAATATTTGGCAATCAGATTAATAAATTTCTGTTCATCCAGATTGACTAGTATTTAACACACAACATGTTTTCACCAAAACATTTGTAAAATAAAAGTCAAAATGAATGAAAATGGTCTGTTTTTGTCTCCGATAAGCCTAAGTTTTAATTAAATATAGTCATGGTATAAATGACCCGAGTCGTCTCACCTGTGCCGATGTGATGGGCACCCTGAAATAAATGAAGGTAGTAATGCTAAAATGTTATGGGCCCAAACATGCTGTGTACACTTTGGAATCTACCTTATATAAATCATTGAAAATCGACTCAAAAAACTTTTCATCTTAACCAGATTTTACATTGAGTTGCCCTTTGGCAAATTCCGTGCATAAGGGCTCAAGGTATGTTAACATTAACCTCCAATGGCGTTTATCTGGCTGCTGATTCTTTTAACGTAACTACATGAGTAAATGATCTTAAAAATGACATGTGACATTGCTTTTAGCAATATTCCAACAAATTCACGGCGGGGGACACCAGAAATGGGCTCCACACATTGTACCCATGTGGGGAATCGAACCCGGGTCTTCGGCGTGACGAGCGAACGCTTTAACCTCTAGGCTACCCCACCGCTCCTCTAGATAATGAAACATGTTCGAAAGAAAGACCGCGCACGTGTGTGCAAGTGTGCGTGCGGGTGCGGGTGTGTGTGTCTGTGTGTGTGTGTGACAAGTAGAGAAATGAACAGCGGTTTTGCGCAGTAGGTGTCGAGAGTTATCTTTAAAGGGAGGTAACTTTCTTTAATTTGTTGTAAGCGATCAGCTACCTCGGCTCAAAAGTGAAAGCGAAAGTAAATGGGTTTGCTGTAATTATCGCTTGGGTTGTTGATTTATCGAACCAAAACATGATTTGATTGCCAAACAGAGAAAATTAGGCCGGCAAGACGCATTGCCGTGTTGTTGTTTTTGGTTATTAGTTGTTTAGGGTTGTTCTTGATTTGTTTGGGGGGTTTTAGCGTATAAATAGTTGAACGTGTATGGCAGGACATTTTCTCGTTGGGTGTGAGAAACATCTCCCGCCCAGCTGGTCAATATAAACATATAGTACAGAGCAGTGTAACTGTTGTCATTGTTCTCATGTAATTTCTAGGCTGTGCAATATTCGTAATTACTATATACACATGATACATAGTAAAATACATTTGAAATCAAGCAGGATGTGTCTTAAATGTCGTACTCACCGGAGTTCTCGCCCAGATACTGGTTGTCGTGCTTGCTAACACAACGTTGAAGTGTTGTATTGTCAGTGTGACAACGAAGTTAGTCATGCATTGGGCAAGAGTCTATTTAAAGCTTAGGCCTAGTGCAATTCTATTATTCATCTAGGGAAGACACCATCCACAACTAACTACAAACCTGCCTGTGGGTTGCTCGGTTGTCGTATTTCACTCGCTTACAAGGATCACAAAAGTAGACCGTCTTTATTGAATGGTTGGCTGGTTGGTTGTTGTTGACGTCGCCGCAAACCGAAACATGAGTCACCAATTCAGACAATGACAGTTTCAGCCGATCCGAATTTTCTCATGTGAAAGTGAAAAGAGACACTACAAACTATGGTTATGAATTTTAATTTCAAACTTTTAAAAATGTGCATTTCTCTATTTGTATGGTGATGTCACAGACTGCCCCTGTTTGATGAGATCGTAATATGATTCACAATTCATCTCGCATGGTTACACCTGTTATGTGTTCTTTGCGCTTATTAAGTGTATGTTTATACTGTACAATGTGATTGATATAATGGTGTTCCAATATACAAGTGATTAGATGTATCAAATAATACTGATGAATATTTATATACCCAGTTGAATGAGTTGGTCTAAAAAATCTGGACTTGTTATTGTACTAAGTTGCACAATAGGACGTAACCCAGTCAACAGGAAAAGAGACTGTTGTGTAATGAAAGTTTTGACTTGCCAGGGTACAGAAACAAGATATGGCAACACATTTTGAGGAATCCAACTTACTGGAAGTGTTTTGACTTGACACAGCAATATTCCAGCACTATGGCGGCGGTCTGTAAATAATCGAGTCTGGACCAGACCATCCAGTGATCAGCGTCATGAGCATCAATCTACGCAATTTGGATAAGATGACATGTGTCAACCAAGTCTGCGAACTTGACCATCCAATCCCGTTAGTCGCCTCTTAAGACAAGCATGGGTTGCTGGATATCAATTTTAACCCGGATCTGCACAGGGCGCCTCTTCCAAGCATGGGCTACTGGAGACCAATTCTAACCTGAATCTGCACAGGGCGCCTCTTCCAAGCATGGGCTACTGAAGACCAATTCAAACCCGGATCTGCACAGCGCCTCTTCCAAGCATGGGCTACTGAAGACCAATTCAAACCCGGATCTGCACAGGGCGCCTCTTCCAAGCATGGGCTACTGGAGACCAATTCTAACCTGGATCTGCACAGGGCGCCTCTTCCAAGCATGGGTTACTGAAGACCAATTCAAACCCGGATCTGCACAGCGCGCCTCTTCCAAGCATGGGCTACTGAAGACCAATTCTAACCCGGATCTGCACAGGGCGCCTCTTCCAAGCATGGGCTACTGAAGACCTATTCTAACCCGGATCTGCACAGGGCGCCTCTTACAACAAACATTGGTTACTGAAGATCAACCCGGATCTTCACGGGTTGGTGCAGATCTGAGTAGACAGCTTTTTCACGGGGTTTTCAATGGTACAGATCTTCGCATCGCATGTATAATTCAGGCGGAATGATAAAAGAGTTTGTAGGTCAGCCAAAACAACCGTGACGAGTGACTAACCACAGGCAAACTGTAGCGCAAATAGTATTGCGCAACAGAGAGTAAAATGACCAGTCTTCCTATATGCGCGCGAAGTGAGCAAGGGTTGGCAACGTACTTTCCTCGCTTCGGTTCGAAAAATATTTGTAATGTCAAAATGAAATATCGCCACCATCAAATGTAGACACCTACTTCCTCACAGGGTTGTGCTGTCAGATTTCCAACATCGTATTTTATATTTACTCACGTGAAATATATTTCATTCAACATTTTAAGTGCCATCCGTGTCATATCAAACACAGTCTAAGTAAACTTAGGCTCAGTATTATTCGTTACACTGCTATACTGAATATACTGAATTACCCCTGCCAGCTTCCAGTTCAACAGAGTGAAGGAACAGGGGAGTTAACTCTAAATATACTTGCTGAATCACATTGCCGCCATATGGAAAGTTCGCCTCACTTGCTTTCATTCACCCGCTACGTCAGAAGTGTTTTAATTAATTAATAACTACAGCAGATAAATAGATATAATCTTAAACAGCTTAATGATATAATTAGGCAATATGTAATTTCTTATTAATTTCTGCTTATTATTGTTCCTTCACTCCGCTGAGCGGTGATACCGAGCTCTAAAATTATGTAGCTGGTCTTATTTGTGTTGACATACCAATTCAATCTATTTTAATTTCTTACATCCAATGTTTTAATTTAATTCAAATTAGTTTATCTAATTTCTTTTCAGCCACATCCTCTGTATTCATTTCATTTCCAGCCTTACTTTGCTGGTCCCTTTCCATGGCAGGGATGTGGGGTAGCCTAGTGGTTAAAGCGTTCGCTCGTCACGCCGAAGGCCCAGGTTCGATTCCCCACATGGGTACAACTTGTGAAGCCCATTTCTGGTGTCCCCCGCCGTGATATTGCTGAAATATTGCTAAAAACAGAGTAAAACCATACTCAGCCAGCCAGCCCTTTCCATGGCCCTTCTTTGGTTTGTTGTTTAACGCCATCCGCGATAATCTCCACTATACCCTGGATACATCTATGGCTCGGCCCCATGATTTTATTACCTCCCTTGGCTGGCTTTTTATCCAATCAGGTGTCTACGCTGGGAAGTTGAGCGTACCAATCACAACTCACTTTCGCTTCTTTTATCTAACCGATTAAACTTGGCAACATAATTGTTGCAGAGGTACTCTGGAAGAGGTAGAGTTCTTGCATATATTTTTGAGGTTTCAGACCTGTCAATTTGTCTGTATGATTTCCCCCAAATCTGAGTCGCACTGCGAACAAACCTACGCAGCTTCGACCGCTATCTTTGTTGACACTGGCAAGCTCAGTTGTAACGGAGGCTAAGCTGATTGGCGACTGTGAGAATGCATCCAGGGTACTGGTGGAGATTTATCGTACGTATACCCTGGAGATTATCGAGGATGGTTTAACGCCTCATTCAGCAATATTCCAGGTGTATGACATCTGGACCATAATATTCAGTGACTGACATCATAAGCATCGTTGCAATTATAGAAGAAAACAGAACAGAGTTTATTTCGTATATTTTGGCCATGAGACCAATAGTACAATGGTCGTAAAGTTTATGATTTTACAGATAACAGAGCGCTTAATGGTTTACAGATGTTTCTAAATTTGAACACTTTTTCACAAAAATGAGCGAGTTTAAATAACCATTCATCATTCATCATTCATCATTCATAATTCATCATTCTGTGTAGTAATTAGGGATATAAAGTTCAACATTGATGGGTATGTGTAATAATATGCAGGTAAATACCCTACACGAAGTTGATTATAGGATGGACATATAAGCATTACATGATATTCATCTTCCTCCCCTTCCATACAAAAAAGGGCGGTGGGGTAGCCTAGTGGTTAAAGCGTTGGCTCGTCACGCCGAAGACCCGGGTTCGAATCCCCTCCTGGGTACAATGTGTGAAGCCCATTTCTGGTGTCCCCCGCCGTGATGTTGCTGGAATATTGCTAAAAGCGGCGTAAAACCAAAACTTAGTCAGTCAGTCAGTCCATACAAAAATCTCGGTTCCCAATTGCGCATGCTCATGCTGTTGATCACTGGTTTGTCTGGTCCAGACTCGATTATTACAGACCGCCGCCATATAGCTGGAATATTGCTGAGTGCGGCGTAAAACTAAACTCACTCACTCACTCACTCATGCCTTAGTCAGCCGATCCAGTTAGTGGCCTGTTACAAGAAAGAGCATGGGTTGTTGAAGACCAATTCCATCCAGGATCTTCCGCGTGTCCTTTCTTTGAGCTACTATGCTCTGACTTCTGTGAGAGTGGTAATTTAGAAGTTCGGAAGTAGAATACATGTATAGACAAACTTTAAGTGAGGTGAGTGAGTGAGTTGAGTGAGCTGGTACTATTGAATCAGCATCTCTTGTTGGAAACATTAATATCCGTGAGTGAGTGAGTTGAGTTTTTCGCCGTGCTCAGCAATACTCCAGCTATATGGCGGCGGTCTGAAAGTAATCGGATCTGGACCAGACAATCCAGGGATCAACAGCATGAACATCGATCTGCGCAACTGGGATGCAAACGTTAAGGAATGCTGCTTGACAACAGTACCAGATTCAGTTAAACTAAAACAAACAAGCGAAAAACATTTCTTTCTTAGGGCGTTCTTTAGAAAAAGGCCATTAGTGCGCTGCATATAAACTGGGGGTGGTCGGGATAGCCTTAGTGTTTACAGCGTCCGCTCGAAGACCAGGTTCGATTCCCCACATTGGTAGAATGTGTGAAGCCCATTTCGGTGTCCCCGCCGTGATATTGCCCTGAATATTTCTAAAAGCGGCGTAAAACAAAACTAACCTCTAAACGCAGCACTCATGAAATAAAGAAGTTGTTATCCATAAAGTTTCCCTCCTTCTCTCTCTCTCTCTCACTCGAACTCGAACTCTCTCGAAAGATCGCGGGTTCGATCCCAGACCGCGTCATACCAAAAGACGTTAACATATGGTACTTGTTGGTCCCTGCTTGGCGCTCGGCATTAATGGGTACAACAAGGACTGGTCGGCTTGGAGTCAGTACTATCCACCTGCTACAGTTGCCTTAGTGACAGGGTCTTGTAACGAATGTAATGCAAAACATGCTTTGGTCAACTTCATTCAAAGTCATAGTAACATTTTTTGTCAACACTTTGGTCATTTTTTGACGTTATTTGTGTGTACATATTTGCATATGTTGCTGAATAGATTATCTTTTGTCCTCGTTCATTAGTAGGTTGGCGCGAGGCAAACATTGACAATAGTACGGTGGATCTCCTGCATTTTTCTTTATGAAAAAAGCCAATTTCTGGTGACCCCCTGCCGTGATATTGTTGGACTGTTGCTAGAACGGCGTAAACTCAACCTCACTCCCTCCTACCACTGGTGACTCCTGCTTATAATATGTTGGAATATTGCTAAAGCGATGTAAAACAACTCACTTTATGAAAGACTTCAACCTGTAGAACAGGACATGCTCGTTGTGAACAGGGCGGTCAGAAGTGCCTTTAAAAAGATGTGGGTTGGAATCGATATTCAGTAACCCATGCTTGTCGTGAGAGGCGACTAATAGGATCGGGTGGTCAGGCTCGCTGACGTCGTTGACACATGTCATCGCATCCCAATAGCATAGATAGATGCTCATGAAGTTGATCACTGGATTGTCTGGTCCAGACTCTATATTTACAGACCGCCGCCATATAGCTGGAACATTGCTGAGTGTGGTGTTAAACAACCAACCAACCAGTGGCCTCAGTTTTGGTGAGTAATAGAGACTGATTATTGTATGTTTGTATGTATAATGAACATGTTTCATCAGAATAAAAAATGAATACGACTAATTTGCTTTCTTTTGTTAAGTTTTGATTTCCCAATTGGAAGAATGTATTAAACCAGAAGTCTATACGTACATGAAAAATGGCAGTGTCAGATATTACAGAACAAGCGAATGTGACACATGTCATCGTATCCCAACTGCGGAGATCCATGCTCATGCTGTTGATCACTGGACTGTCTGGCCCAGATTTGATTAGTTACAGACCGCCGCCATATAGCTGGAATATTGCTAAGTGCGGCGTTCAACACGCTTTCACTGCGCGCACTGCTGACCGGCGGGCACCTCGTATGTTATGTATCCGACACGATATTTTTTTCATTTCTCACAATTTTATTTCCCTCAGTCAAAGTTGGCCCATACTCCAAGTACAACGAAAGGTCATTTGTGTTATTTTTTCAAAGGGGCCATGGGGTAGCCTAGTGGTTGAAGCATTTCCTCGTCACAACGAAGACCCGGGTTCGATTCCCAAAATGGGTACAATGTGTGAAACTTAGCTGCTCCCCCAGCTCTACTGCTTCATCAAAATACCTACACATCACCCGTGAAGATCCGGGTTAGTATTGATCTTCAGTAACCCATTCGTGTCGCAAGAGTTCGACTGACGGGATCGGGTTTGCCAGGCTCGCTGACTTGGATTTGACACATATGCCATCGTATCCCAACTATTGCAGATCGATTCTCATGCTGTTGATCACTGGATCGTCTGGTCAGACTCGGTTAACGTAACAGGCCGCCGCCATACAGATGAAATATTTCTGAGTTGGGCGTTAAACTGACTGACTGACTGAGTTTGGTTTTACGCCGCTTTAGCAATAGTCAACAGCATCACGGCGGGGGACACCAGAAATGGGCTTCACGTATTGTACCCGTGTAGGGATTCGAACCCGAGTCTTCGGCGTGACGAGGCGAACGCTTTAACCACTAGGCTACCCTACCGCCCTGGGCGTTAAACAACAATCAACGAATCCTTCAAATATGCACGTAAAGCACTCAACAACAGGCGCGATGTTAGGAAAATGTTTCAATTTTACAATAAATAATCCACAACAATATACAAAGGAATGCAATGGTTCAATCTGTACATAAATACACCTTAGCGTGTGGTACATTCATTTAACCACTATGGTATTTAAGAAAGTTACGATACTTTATGGATAACAGCTTTTATGACGTTATCTGTACATAAATAAATCTTAGCATGTGGTGCATTCAATTAACCACTATGGTATTTAAAGAAAGTTACGATGCTTTATGGATAACAGCTTTTTTTAGGATGTACATTTCTTGTTGGCCATCGACTTCCTAAAATCTGCAGTTAAACATATCACGTATGGTATTAACCCTAGTTCTCTATATGTGCAAAGATGATTATAACTCAAGCTCATTACCAGTCAATGGTTTTGTCAGGAGTAAATATTAGGGGCTGGTGGCCTCATTCCTCCTGGATAAACTCAGCTGGTACTTTTGAATCGGCATCTGCTTGTTCAGGAAACATTAATATCCGTGAGTTTAGTTTTACGCCGAACTGTTAGTGACGGTGCTCGTGTTTGATTCAACAATCTCAGTTTCAGTCACGTGATGGTCTGGGATAGAAGGTGTGAAAGCTCGTGATGTGAAGTTCTAGAATTACATTCTGACTTGGTGAGTGAAGTGTGTTTTGTTTTACGCCGCACTCAGCAATATTTATTCCAACTGTATGGCGGCGGTCTGTAAATAATCAGATCTGGACCAGACAATCCAGTGATCGACGCCGCATAATCATCGATCTCACGCAGTTGGATGAAGTTAGCATCCTTTTCAGAATATTTGATAGGTAAGTTTGACCCGATTCTATTATCTGGGGGCTGAAGTTTGGGTATGTCAGTATTTCGACGAAATAAAGAAAGAGTTAGTTTATTTGCATGTAAGAGGCTTTTTGGGTAAAGATGAGCACATCTAATGTAATGATTTATAGTGAATGGCAGGTTCCTCTTATTTTACATTCACAAGTTAAAAGAAATCAAATATTAGCTAAGACTTTGTATGTAACTCTTACAAGATACAGATACTGCAATTTCTCATTGTATTCTTACAAAAGAAATACAATTGTAGTGGAAGTAGTATCTCTACAAAGAAATCATCGAGTTGCAAATAGTAAATGTAAATTACGTTATTACATCTCCTATTATGATCTACCATTATACATAGCAGCGTCACGATTGATAACGACGTGTGACGTCACCAATATTCGACGACCAATAATCACCTTACAAACAGTGGAATAATTTCTGGAAAACTCTACACCGCTGGACAAAGCCACATCATCACAATAGTGTGATGGAAACTACATCCCCAGACGTATTTATTGTATTTTCTAACGGGAAAAGGATATCATTCAAAGTTCAACCAGGGCCAGGCATATTACTAGAGAGGATACAAGAGGCGGATACTGGGGTTTTCGTTTGGGGGGTAGAGATTAATAGAAGAGTTAATGAATGAGGGAGTCAATGCAATCCTCGGAACCCTGGGCATAAAACCACAGCTAGTACATTTGGAACACTCAGAGCAACCCCTCTGGATCCGCCGCATGGGATATATTATGAAAGTGCCCATGTCATACTATGTTTGACGACAGAGTGCCTGGATATTTGTTATTTCCCGAGCGAGAGCGAGAGATATAGAATTATTTCAGCACGGAATATGATATTCTGTTTATTACCGAAGTTGTCAAATTCCAGGGAAAATAAACCCAAATCTACTTTCAAACATAGGCTGGCTATCGCCGATATTTTTCACCCTCTGAGTGTAATAAGCTTGTTTATTAAATGCTTCTTCACACCATGGGACATTTGTAGCTTACATTAATGGCGGTGAACATCTGTTTCCCTAACGGAAGTGGTTGCATTGAATCAGAGTGATGTCATTTAACTAGCTCACGATTATTTTACTAATTTCATTGGTTGACTTCTGTATCTGCACTGTAATGCAAACACATTTTCAGCTGTGTGCAAGACACGTTGCTTGCATCTTCCCCATCCTGCACATCTGTAGCGTACATTTCAATTGATCCGCTTTAGATTTGCGTAAATATTTAATATGTCGGCTCCGTGGTTGTAGTGGTTAGAGCGTCCGCCCGGAGAGCGGAAAGGTCTGAGGTAGATCCCCGACGGCGTCAAACCAAAGACGTTAAAATATATGGTACTTGTTGGTCCTGCTTACCTGGCAGTCTCGGCATTAATGGAATTTTCTTGAGGACTGAGAGTGAGCTCGGAGTCAGTATAATAGTGTTTTGGTGGGGTTATTCGTATTAGCTTCACTGCGGCATGGTATCTCCAGCGGGCTCAGCACTATGAAAGCCAGCTTCCAGTCTGGGCTGGTACAAGCAACCGCACGTACATAGCACACGCATGCACGTCGTCATATGAGCGAAATATTCTCCAGAAGCACGACGTAAAGCCCAATTTCACCTCACCTCATTAATATTATGCTGACCCATCAAACATTGAGGATCACGGGATAGCGGAAAGGTTTTAAAATCAAAGCAAACACCATTTTTTACTGGAAACCATTCGATGACACACACGTGGATGCAGAAACCATACAGAACAAAGTAATGACTTCCACTGAAAGAGGCCAGACAGAAATTATAGTTTTCAAGAAAGAGCTATAAAAGAAATTGTAAACACCATTGTGTCGAATGCACAGGGACCAAGCATTCACTATGGAACGGCAGTTATTCCGATAAAAAGTTATAAGACAAAAATAAATCAAGAAACCAATTGCCAAATGAAGTTGTTGGTTCGACTAGATAAAGTGATACAGCTCATCATGTGTTTGACTATGTTCGGTAACAACATGCGGCTCATCGATGTGTTTGACTATGTTCAGTAATAACATGCAGCTCATCATGTGTTTGACTATGTTCGAAGTAATAACATGCAGCTCATCAATAATGTTTGACATATGTTCGGTAACAACATGCAGCTCATCATGTGTTTGACAATGTTCAGTATGGCATTACAAAGCTCATCATGTGTTTGACTGTGTTTCAAGTAATAACGTGCAACTCATCTAATGTTTGACCTGCTCACCTTCTTGGTAACAACATGCACGCTCATCATGTGTTTGACAATGTTCAGTAACAACGTAAAGCTCATCATGTGTTTGACTGTGTTCAGAAATATGCCATGCATCTCATATGTGTTTGACTGTATTCACAGTAACAACTTGGTGGCTCATCATGTGTTTGACAATGATCCAGTAACAGCATGCAAGCTCATCATATGTTTGACTGTATTGTTCAAGCCAATAACATGCAGCTCATCATGTGTTTGACTATGTTCCAGTAACAACATGCGAAACCATCGTAATGTTTGACTATGTTCAGTAACAACATGCAGCTCATCATGTGTTTGACTATGTTCCAGTAACAACATGCAGCTCATCATGTGTTTGACTATGTTCAGTAATAACATGCAGCTCCTCATGTGTTTGACTATGTTCAGTAATAACATGCAGCTCATCATGTGTTTGACTATGTTCAGTAACAACTTTATACAACTCCTCATGTGTTTGACTGTATTCAGTAATAACGGCAAAACTCCTCATGTGTTGACTATGTTCGGTAATAACATCCCAGCTCCTCATATGTTTGACTATGTTCGAGTTCCTATTCAATGTAATCATGTGTTTGACTATGTTCGAGTAATAACGTACGCGCTCATCATGTGTTTGACTATGTTCCGTAATAACATGCAGCTCATATGTGTTTGACTATGAACAGTAATAACATGCAGCTCCTCATGTGTTTGACTATGTTCAGTAACAACATACAGCTCATCATGTGTTTGACTATGTTCAGTAATAACATGCAGCTCATCATGTGTTTGACTATGTTCAGTAATAACATGCAGCTCATCATGTGTTTAACTATGTTCAAAGTAATAACATACAGCTCATCATAATGTTTGACTATGTTCAGTAATAACATGCATTCTCATCATGTGTTTGACTATGTTCAGTAATCATGTACATGCGCGCTCATCATGTGTTTGACTATGTTCAGTAACAACATGCAGCGCTCATCATGTGTTGTTGGCTATGTTCAGTAAAAACATACAGCTCATCATGTGTTTGACTATGTAACATGTGGTTCATCATGTGTTTGACTATGTTCGTGACGCAGCACGGCGACTATGAGGGCACCATCAGGAAGGTCCGAGTCAGTTGTCCAGGCAATCGATCATTTACACAATCGATCATTTACGAATCTGTTCAATAAATGCTAACTGTTAACGGTGTTCCCCATCGGAGACGATGAATACGTTGAAGCAGTGTTCCTATCAACATGAAGATTACAGATGCGCTTTTAATGCATTTGCTGCAATATGAAGTAGTTATGTTTGAAGCACTGTTCCCATCGAGATATTGGATATACTTGAAGCACTGTTCCCATAAAGATGATAGATACGTTTGAAGAGTTGTTCCCATAATGATCATAGATATCTTTGAAGCACTGTTCCCCATGAAGAATGATAGATGCGTTTGAAGTGTTGTTCCCATAATGATCATAGATATCTTTTGACACTGTTCCCACTAAAAATGATAGATATGTTTGAAGCATTGTTCCCATAAAAATATCAGATATCTTTGAAGCATGGTTTGCCATAAAGATGATAGATATGCTTGAAGCACCTGTTCCCCATAAAGTTATAAATATGCTTGAGGCATAAGGTTCCCCCCTAAGAGTGATAGATATCTACTTTGAAGAGCATGGTTACCATATAAAATGGTATGGAATATATGTGAAGCTTGGTTTCCCATAGGGCCATGAATAATAACTGGAACACCGAGAATGATGTACACGGTTGAAACAGCGGTTATCATCAACTGCGATAGATCTGTTTGAGCTTTAATTCCATGGGGTAGAAAGGGCTCTTTTTTGAAGCGAAGAATTCCACCAAGAGATGAAATTAGACACTTTTTTGACATTGTTCCCATCGAGATGAAAAACTTTTGAAGCATTGTTCCCATCGGGGCCAATGGAGGTATCTTTATGTTGGAAGCATGGATTACCTATTTAAGATGATAGATGCGTTTGAAGAGTTGTTCCCATCGGGATATTAGATATTAGAAACCATTGTTCCATGATGATGACAGATACGTTCCAAGCACGAAGCCAACAAGATGTAATAATAATAATATGTAATATGTATAATAATGCATTTGTTTATGCGCCTAATATTCAACCAGTGCTGCTCAATGGTGCTGTGCAGAGAAAGTGGAGAAAACTAGTAGGTAGCTAAACGAAGAGATGGGTTTTTAGTTGGCTCCTAAATGCTTCCAGGGAAGATACTGATCTCAGTTCCACTGGCAGAAGGTTCCACAAAGTTTGGTGCATCAGCACTGAAAGCTCTGTCTCCCATGGATGTTTTTGTAGCTGGCATTTTTCAAAGCTGCCTCTTTTCTCATCAATATAGGTAGATATGTTTGTTGTTCCAAATAAGAAAATAGATACCTTCAATCTCTTGTTTCCCCATAAAAGATAATAAGTACCGTTTAAAGGCATAGATTACACCAAATGAAAAGATACATTTCCTATTGAGATGATAGATTTACGTTTCCAACGTTGTTCTCATTAAGATGAATGATCTGTTAAAAGCATTGTTCCCATCAAGGAAGATATATGAGTTTTGCACCAGTGTTCAACTAGTGTTGAAGTGGGTTTACTGTTATCTAGCTGGAATATTGCGGCGTAGAAACACCTTCAGCTACCAAACATTTTCTTCCGTGTTACTTGAAACGAAATATTGCTGCTGCTACCGCGGCCACTATCCCTCAGTGCCTGCAGCATAGCTCAGGAAAACCTACCGCGGCAAGCAGCGGCAGCTTCTGGCTTGCCAATGTTTTCCATGTGATATCCAGAAATCATCAAAATTATCCCTGGCATTTTCTTCTGGCTTCCCTTTCATGGATCTTGCGACGTTCATCCTGGAGTGCCTTGCGCTTCCTTGACAGCAGACGTTCCCTTTGAGGACTCCGGTGGCCAGAAAGTGTCTGACTGTGTTCCCGAACACCATCATCAATGATCTTTCACGGTCGGATGTTTGAGTTTTTACCATCGAGTTTGTCCAGCTCTTTGCCCTCAATCTTCTTCCTTTGACTCTCAGGCTACCTGATACATGCTTATTTGTGAAGTGACACTCCATTCTGCCTTACAAGTCTGTCTACCATCTCCGGGAGCTCCTGCACAAACTTTTCATTTGTCCACGAGTCGAGGTCGTTTGTTAACTGCAAGTGTAATTCCTCCCAGTTTCATTGATAGAAAGTCTTCAGCTTCTTGTTTGAGTCGATGAAGTATTTCAGACTCTTCTCCAGACTTCTCCAAGCTCATCTTTCTAGTGAATATGACGATCACATGACGCTTAGACTGGGCTCCAAAACGTCAGAAATCTTTCCACTGAGGTTACCTCTTCTTCAGTGAACCTTCCCCACACCAATCACTGAAACAGAATGGCGTGCACTCAGGAGAGGCGGGATGACACTCTTCTTTAGTTCTTTTTCAATACTTCTCTGACTTGCTCCAGTATCAAAGCCGCCAGGGTGTCAAGCAGTAA
This sequence comes from Haliotis rubra, assembly GCF_003918875.1. Taxonomy (NCBI): domain Eukaryota; kingdom Metazoa; phylum Mollusca; class Gastropoda; order Lepetellida; family Haliotidae; genus Haliotis; species Haliotis rubra. The sequence continues at coordinate 2,031 of NW_025767298.1, read as the reverse complement.
AATATCCTATCCAGTCTCTCAAAACATGGCGTGTCGCATGGTTACATTTACCAAAGGCTGGAACACTTTACCGCCTGAAAGTTGGCTGTCCGATGATAGTATTCCCAGTGGAACTTTTGACCCGATCTGTTTGCCAACACGAGAAATCAGTCAGGTTTCATGAATAAAAAGAGTTGACTTCTGGAATCTGAAACTACAACACAAAGGGAATATTAGATGTTTGCTTAGGAAAAAGCTGTATGTCAAAATCCTCTGAGGAAAGAATCAGAAATATCAAAGGTATTGTAGGCTTGTTGACTGTGTGTATTGGTGTATAATATTTTGCACAAAGCCTTGAATTGGAGAAGAGAAACCTTGCGTTTTGTGACTGAAATGTTGCAGCAACCCCGTGAGGAAATAGAAAGATATGGTTCCCGGTTGTTTCACCCAAAAGTGAGACTGTATGAGGTGGAAACAAACCGGGTGAAACCACTTTAGATTGAAACTGTGCTGGGGCGAACGTGTTTTAGGGGGTACAAAAATAATCTTCTCCGTTTTAGTACACATGTTGTTCCTTTCTGAATTAACGACGCTTTGCGAATCATTACATGGAAGGACACCACTGAAAGCCCTCCTTCCACATTTTATTCTTCTGACTGTATTTACAGTCAAACACCGTTATGTCGTCAGTTAAAGGGACCAACGTAAATATGTTTATGAGTTATCCCCTAGGTCCAGACATATAGAATACTACACGAGGTCTCATAAAATACCACCATTGCCATACGAAGCGAGTAGCAGAAAGGAAGTCCACGAGTTTCGTATAATTTAGCTCAGAATATGATACCAATTATTAGTATTATTTAGTATCCACGTCTTACATGCTTTAAATTGACAAAATAGCATATTTTTGTTATTTCTATGGATTCAAACCGAAACCAGTTTCATAAAGAGGTTCTTGGAAGAATGTCTGTTGTAGTACACTCTTTGCATAACGTCACACTGTAATGACACGTCACTGCACATACTCGTCTGCCCCCTTGGTAACCGACGTCACAATGCATGTGTCAGTTGTCATCGCCTCGTACAGTCCTCCTACATTAGAAACTACTCCATAGCACGCGTTTCTTGGTTTGCGGTTGCTACTCTGGCTAACATGTATGGGTGGAAACTTTGCGTCTATATTTTTAGAGCACATATAATGTCTCCAGTCCGACTGACAATTAAACAGCGATACGGAAACATTCGCAATGTTTTACATTCCCTGAAAATGCATTTAAGGTTGTAGAGATGAATGATTCGAAGTGTTTGTTATGAATGAAAAATAGTTACGTCTGCTTATTGACCTAATTAATGAGGTCATCGGTTATCCAATCAAATCGTTAGGAATCTCAGGTCGGAAGTCGTTTGCGACGCAGCGAGTCAACGCGATTACGACACTCGCATGACGTACGAGGATTAGTAATGCAACTACTGCCATTGCGTTGACCCGTGGGTAATAAAAACACCCAAAGTATTACTTTGAGAAAAAACGTACGCTTGGCACAACTATGCTCGGGGAGGTGCATTATGGAGAGACGAGAGCTTCTGTATTCCGTTCAAAGCAGATACAAGCGGACATTTTCTGTTCACGGGGCCATTTCAAAGAGATTAGAAAATGATCCTAGCTTTTCGACGTTTTCAATTTGGCCAAGCTACATGGCACTGAAGGGTTCTCCTGAAGACCTGACCCTATCTGGGATCTGAACCTGGGTACACACGGGACTTACAGACCGCCAAGGGTGCCAGGTCTTATTCGGTGTAATATGGTTGTCTGAACGGCGAAGCATTTGGGTTAGGGATGAAGGGATGGAGGGATGAAGGATGAGAAGGATGAGAAGGATGAAGGATGAGAACCAAGAACACCACAGAAATTCATTTCATTCATTACCTGATCGACGCTCCATGTTTTCTCGTCTGCAGCTGGATCTGAAGGAGCCAGAAATACTAATTATGATTTAAAAAGCAACAACAAGAAAACATATGAACCGTTGAAAAACGACTCCCCAACTT